>NC_022031.1:65733840-65749348 GCF_000317375.1 Microtus ochrogaster | reverse complement strand
CTGGAAATAGCTCTTGTAGACCAGGCTGGTCTCGAACTCACAGAGATCCGCCTGCCTCTGCCTCCCGAGTGCTGGGATTAAAGGCGTGCGCCACCACCGTCCGGCCTTGCTATCTATTCTTACTCTTGCTCAATGTAGGCACTCACTAAGGGACATCTGAAACATAAACTAAGTGAATGCATTGTCAATAAGTTATGGTCAATTACTGTGAAATAGCATTGTTGATAAGAAAATCATTATCATTATTGATTTTACCCTACTAAGATCTTTATATGACATATTTGCTAAGTAAATCATCTGACTGACTTGACCACGGTTTCAGTTATTTTATTATATGCTTCCCACAAATTATTTGAATTTTAACTTGTTTGTATTCCTGAAGTCATTTCCCTATATGAAGAAATTCTCAGCAGTGGTTATGATAACAGATTTGATCTCTGAAATTCATGACACTATTTCACAGTAAATGACCATGATATATAGGCCATACTTTTATTTGGTTTAGACTTCAAATGTCCAATTGATAACCCTAAAGAAATTGGATTGCTTCCAGTATTTTGGTAACAAATCCTGAAGAGACATTTCTAACAAAAGTCCAGCACTGGAGAGAGGGTAAGATCAAGAGAGAAAATGAAATTACACCAGAGGGGAAAATCCAATGGAAGGTTCTATGCAAGGAATAAGAGAACAACACAAGGTACAAAGCAATGGTACAAAATAAGATGAGTGCAAACACTGAAACAGCCAGTTTATTCACATAGTATTGAAGTTATGATATATTTTTGGTCTGGCTACAAGGTTTGAAATTGATTGACCAATTCTTTTTATCACTGTTATTTTACTTCTTCTAGTACTTTAAAATTTATCATTATTACTGATATGGAAGTGCCAAGATTCTGTTCCTCTTTCTTATTAAAACCTTTATTGTTGAATCCAAACCCACATATAGAACTTTCACTCCAGTACTTAACAGAATAAGGAGTGGTAAATTATTTCAAATAATTAGTTATTTTATACCGCTGATTTTTCAAAATGATTATTGTGACTCTTCGAAACAGTCCCAAATTTGTCACAGATTTTATACATAAAAGAAGTTCTGTAGAATTCACAGTATGGGTGCTTATGTTTCAGTCTGTGCTTGCCGGTTTATGTGGTTAGATGAATGCTGGAAACCTTATCTTCTATTTCAAGTACATGAGTAAAATACCAAATACCTTACAGCCACTTTAACATTGGAATACTGTGTTTCTAGTAGGTCAGCTATCATAATCTTTCATTACCTACACATGTGCTTTGAAAGAAAATCATGAATTTAAGATGACATCTCTGCCCTATGTCTGTGTATCGTTTACTCTCAGGTTCTACCTATTTACCTTTGGCAATTGCTTTGGCACTGAATATAGCCAGGATAAAAGAACAAAGTAATTTCTGTGTTTTAGAACAGTTATTCCAGGCATCATTGCTGATTAGAGTGAAAAATAAATCATGTTTACATAGAATGTAAACAAATAATTCTCTTTCAAGTTATACTTGTATCTAAAATATTAAATCATTGTTAGAAAAAGAAGAGCCAATAGATAATAAAAAAATTAATTCAGGGGCCTGAGAGATAACTCCATGGTTACAAGCACATTTTGCACATATGAAAGAACTGAGTCCATTCATGCTGCTCATTGTACAGACTCCTGTAACACCTGCTTCATGAGAGCTAATGCCCTTTTTCTAGCTTCTACAGGCATTTCTACCCCATGTGAAATTTTTTCACACATAGCTGTCCACATATATTCACAATAAAAATAAATAAATAAAAGAAATTTATACTGGGAGCTGATTTGAAAGTCAATCTAATCTCAAACACCCAAAAGTGATTTGCTTTTTCTTAAAGGTAGAAACTCACTATATATAAGTTCCATATATGATGGATGATAGTTTATCAATTATATGATGACAGATTTATTTAAAATGATTTCTATTTGTTACTTAGAAATAGTTTATGAAAGGTTCCTGGAAAGTGGTACCATTATTGCTGTTTGTTGACATATGATTAAGTAGCATTTCAAGTGGTCCTTAATGCACAATTTACTAAAGGAACCTCTAGAAGAAGATAGGATTTAGCCATCTTCTTTGAATTTCAATAGCACAACTTAGATATTTGCTTATTAATTATCCTTTAATGGTTTACTGTTGTCTGAAATTATGATAAAACTTTTATAAATCTTTAATTTTATGAAGCATTTATGTCAATAAATGCCTACAATTGGGATAATTAAAAATTACTCATGGGAAAAACAAAGCAGGAGAGGTGTCATAAGCACACATGGATGCAACATTTCCATTCACTGAAGGCCATGTTTAGCTTTTATCTAACTTTGTAAGCTTCTGGCAAGGTTTTGCATTGTCTTCTCACAAGCAGACTTAGACTAAAATATATTTTAAATGTATTTTTATTTTATTCACATATTATGTATTTAAAATTTCACTTCACATTAAAGCCGACAGACATCATACTGTTGCCAAAAATTGCTTACAAGTAAGCAAGAAAATAAAATAGCATCTTAGAAATTTGTTAGTAGTATCTCATAGATACTACCATGTAGCTAGATACTAGGACACAATAAATTACTGTCAGCAGAAGAGTTGTTGAAATGGCAGACCATATATTGGAAATTTCAGTCTTTTATTCTGGCATAAGATACTCCTTTTAGAAGTATTGGGCATCATTATTTCAATTGTGTTGTACCATGATTATTTTCTAAATTCCCTTTCAGCTATGCATACTGAATCCTTCCCTCTGATAATCCCAGCAGTGATGAATGCAGTCTTAATGACACTCAAATACTATTTTTCTTGTAATACTTTGATGAAGTAGTTAGAGATTGAAAGAGCCTTCCTTCTTAAGAATATGTAATATTTTATTTAAAATGAGAGATTATTTTAGTGTATGAGAGAAAATTTTGACACATTTTTCCTTATTGTTTTAAACAAATGGTTTTTCTGAGACGTTCATTCATTGTAAACACATACACACTTTCTACTGGTTAGAAGTAAATTCTTGGTATTATATCTGTGATAATGAAATGCTCAGGAAAATTTGAGTAAAACCAGAAAAATCTTTCTACTTTACATTGAGTTTCTCTGAGTTTTTTTTTATAAAAATGTATTTATGAATTTATTGTGTTGGATCTCCTCATCAGCATTGGCAATCAGGAACCTGGTATCATGAGAAGTATAAGTTGCAAAAGTAGTCTCTCTCAAGATGTGTGTTTCCAAGAACAGCTTCTCTTTTGCCTATTTGTGGCATCATTTGGCCACTCAGGACTAGGCCAAATGGTGTCACCTTAGTATAGCATATAGCACAAATAGAGAATTGCTCTACAATTTAGGATGCAGACTGCACTGCCATGAACATAGGCTTTTGGAGAGACAGGAGACACATTCTAGGGACTGACAAAAACAAGTAAGAGCTAGCTCTTCCTTAGAGGACAAAACTACCAAGTGGTCAATGTTTGATTTCACTCAGTTAGTTGGTTAGTGCAACCAATCAACCTTCTTATCTTCCTTTCTTCCCTCCCCCTCCATTCCTTCCCTCCCTCTTCTTCTTTCTCTTCTTCCTCCTCTTTCTTTTTGGGAACTCTTAAGCATATTTAAATTGACCAGAGGCCTGCTATGTAGACCAGACAGACCAGACTGAACTTATACTAACAATTTTCTTGACTCTACCCCACGCTCATATAACAAAGAACTCCTACCATGACGACTAAGATATGTTGTTTGAGTTGAGGGTTCTTAATAATAAAGATATAACTGTCGAATGCCTACTATTCTAGATGGTTTATAGGTATACATAGACCTGATATTCTTCTCTTCTCTCAGAGACTGTGGGCTATAGAAGTCACTCAGTGAAGGTAAAAAAGTTACAGATTTATTGACTCTTCAGTGCCCATAGCATGAGTTAAGCAATGCGAGCTACATCTGGGTTTCAGAATTGTAATTCAGTGACTCCAGGTGGAGGTCTAAGACTCTGAAATTTCCAGAAGACACCAAGAACTGATGGTACTGGTTTCAGAGCACACTGGGAGCTTTGATAGCTACCCTGTCATTGGATCTTTTGTAGGCATCTCATTCTTCACATTGCCTTAAATTTTACTCTTTTAAGATCATAAAATTGCATATCATAATAAAATTTCAGGTGTACCTACCGAAAGAAAACTATCCGAACAAAGATATCTACATTTAACATTATCAATACGCTGTGCTTTTTTACATTATCCTTTGTCTTTTGTGCCCACAAAGGCATGTCTGTGACTAATGCTGCAATTTCTGAAACCTATCCTTGTAAAGTTTCCCTCTTGTATTTTTCTAAATTTACTATAAGGTGGCATCGGTTGACCTATATAATTCTGGTCCAAATATCAGCAAGTGTGAATATAATCTCCTTAATGGAGAACTGGGTTGTTTTTATAAACTTTCTGCTAAGGAAGCTGTGAAACTTAGATCAAATGGCTCAAATGAATATGGTTTTTGTATTCTGTTCTTTAAGTTACTGGGAGGTAAATAAATACCAAATATTATTCAAATGAATTAAGTATAATACTATAAAACTTTAAAACACCTCTCTCTCACACACACGCATGCACATATATTTACAACATATACTTCTGAAAGTTTTCCATTTAAAATTAGTAAAATATTCTAAGTATTTTACCCAGTGAACATGTGACACTTCTCTTGACTCTGGGAAAGTCAGAGGTTGTATTTCTACAAGAAAACAAAGAGAACATAGGCCAAAACTTTTTATCAGCACCCAGGATCTGCAAAATAACTGACTTATTTCTTGAAGATAATGGGAAACATCATGAAATTAAATGTACATAATCTATGTAAGATACCTTTAAAAGGATATTTATTGTGATACATGAATAAAATCTGACTGTTTTTAAATGAATACATAGAACAATTTTGCAAGAATAATGAACATTTTAATTTTAAGGGAAGTTTTTTTTTTATTTTGTTGAGTTTTATTGAGCTCTACATTTTTCTCTGCTCCCCTCCCCTTCAACCCTCTCTCAAGTTCCCCATGCTCCCAATTTACTTAGGAGATCTTGTCCTTTTCTACTACCCATGTAGATTAGCTCTAGATTGCGATTTATAGGCTGATTTTCTTTGCTTTATGTTTAAAAACAACTTATGGGTGAGTACATGTGACAATTGTCTTTCTGTATCTGGGTTACCTCACTCAAAATGATGTTTTCTAGCTCCATCCATTTTCCTGCAAAATTCAAGACGTCGTCACTTTTTCTGCTGTATTGTGTAAATGCATTACATTTTCCTTATCCATCCTTTGGTTGAGGGGCATTTAGGTTGTTTCCAGGTTCTGGCCATGACACACAATGCTGCTATGAAAATAGTTGAGCACATGTCTATGTGGCATGATTGAGCGTCCTTTGGATATATACCCAAAGGTGGTATTACTGGATCTTGAGGAAGGTTGTTTCCTAATTTTCTGAGAAATCATGACACTGACATCCAAAGGGGCTGTACCAGCTTGCATTCCCACCATCAATTGTTTCTTTTACCCCACAATGTCTCCAGCATAAGTTGTCATTAGTGTTTTTGATCTTGGCCTTTCTTACAGGTGTAAGATGGAATCTCAGAGTTGTTTTGATTTGCATTTCTCTGATGACTAAGGATGTCGAACAGTTCCTTAAGTGTCTTATGGCCATTTTAGATTCCTCTGTTGAGAGTTCTCTGTTTTGGTCTGTACTCCATTTTTTATTGGATTATTTGTTCTTTTGATGACCAATTTCTTGAGTTCTTTGTATATTTTGGAGATCAGACCTCTGTCTGATATGGGGTTAGTGAAGATCTTTTCCCATTCTGTAGGCTCTCATTTTGCCTTGTTGACCATGTCCTTTGCTTTACAGAAGCTTTTCAGCTTCAGGAGGTCTCACTTATTGTTTCTATCAATGTTTGTGTTGCTGGGGTCTAGGGGAAGTTTTTTAAACTCTCATAATGAAACCCATAATTTGTATAGTAAATACATGTTAAAGAGAAATGGGGTGATGACATTTGTAAATATGAAACCAGTACAGTATAATAAAAATAAAAATACTGTTAAATAATAAAATGAAGAAAATAAAAGGCCAACCCTACAAAGAACAAAGAGGAAGTAAATAGTAAAGAAGAGAAGGAGAGATGACTCAGTGCTTAAAGGCATTTGCCATCTAAACCTAAACCTTTATTCAATCTTTGTGACCAATGTAAAGTGTAAGAGAACACACTTCACATAGTTGTCTCTGATTTCCAGATATATGCCTCAATATACATGTGCTCTCCTTCAAATCATAAAAACACTCAATAATAATAAATTTTAAAAGATAAAATATATAGAGCTTTCTAGATGCAGAAATGCCATAAAATATTAAAAGTACAAAACAGTATAAAATACTTATCACATGAGCAATAAAAACAACTAGCTACACAAAACTGAAGAAAAAGAAGAAAAGCTTTACTAGACATAAATTAGATCATTTTTGTTCACGTTTTAATCTATGTTCTAATGATATAACTTAAATACTAATTATTTGATTTTTTTATATTTATTCATAATAATTCATTATATTACTAATTATTTGAGAATTTCATACACGTAGTTTGATTATATTCAACTATTCACTTTTATTCCTTTCTCAATTCTCCAAGTATTACTTCCACCTTCGACCCAATTCACTTTAAAAAAAGATGCATCAAACTCAATTCTTTATTCTTTTACACTCCTGGATTAGATGTGGTACACTGGGATATGGTGGACCTAACAGGGGTCAACCCTTAAGAAAACAGAATCGTCTTCCCCCATTAACTATCAATTGCTTATAAAACCTCAGTTTCAGATGGGAGCTCATGAGATACTCTATAACAGAGTCCTGTGAGACTAAAATATCCATCATGCAAGGAAGTGCCTTGAGCAGGAAGGCAAACACTTCAAATAACTTCAGGAAGTTCATGAAACTGACAAGATTAAATAGATCTCTCTTTCTCCAAGAGTAAACAAGCAAAAAAAACCCCAAACAAACAAACAAACAAATCCCGAGACCAGACCAGACTAATTGTGTGGAAGAAGCGGAAACCAGCTGATCTACTTAGAAGAGGCCAAGACAGCTGAGTTTTTGGAAGGGATATTCTCAAACTTGATGAGCTGCAAGCAGACTGTTCAGAATTCTCCAAGTTCTTAGGTTTTATGAACTGTGAACCTTGTGAGTGTGAGTTTTGGTATTGCAACTCTCTTTGAGTCATTTCTGCTCTTGTAAGTAATTTCTCATTCATATTCATACAAGTAACCCCAAGTCTTAACAACAGTGTAATATCATTTCATTTTACAGGGGAAAAATTTGAAAGTAGGGATTATAGTAAGTAGCCAGCACATGAAGAGAATAGAAACTCCTAAACTCTTAAACACAACTGGTAATAATGTAAAATGAGGAAGTGTTTGAAGTGTGGGAATCTTCAAAAAGAAAACGATGACTTTCCTCACAACTCAGCAATTTCATTCCTATGTGTGTACAGCAGATTGAAGTAACATGCCTACATCAACATTTTGCCTGTTGAAAGCCACATTATACATAATAGCTCCAAATGGAGAATAGCTAAATGTCAATGAACTGATGAGTAAATAAAGGAAATACAATATAACCTAAAATATAATTTACCCAGCCATGAAAAATAATGAAGTACTGATCTATCCTATAAACTTAGTGGACAAACTTTGGAAATTAAGCCAAAATATTAAATATAAAAGTTACAAGTTATGTTAAGTAAATGAAATGTACAATACACTAAAATCTGTGAAGACATAGTGAGTGCATGCTTACTAAGATTGGTAGTATTGGAAATGGAGAGAGGGTGATAATAATAGGTATATTGTGTTCATGGATATAAATGTTAGGGAACTCATGATGGTTGTTCAATTTTGTGTATATTCTAAACCCCACCAAATGTTCATTTTAGGTGAATGAGTTGTATAGAACACAAGTTATGTAAAAATAAAAAAATCAATAGTTAGCCAGATAGTGGTGGTACATGCCTTTAATCCCAATACTTGAGAGGCAGAGGCAGTCAGGTGTTTATCTATGAGTTTGAGGCCAGCCTGATCTACAGGGGACAGCCAGAGTTACACAGAGAAATCTTGACTAGGAAAGCCAAAATAAAAATCAATAGTCATATGTAAGATTGAACAAAATGTTGTAAGGTTAAACCTGTATTGTTGCATTATCAAACTTAATCATATTTCAGAGGATGTAAGTGCAAGAATATGTTTTTCAGTTAATCCAGAAATAAATAGATAACAACAACAAACCTCCAATTACATTAAAACTAAGGAAAATCAATATGAAGGGCCCATGGATTAAGAGTTTATCATAATGGAAATGATAAAGAATTTACACTTAATAGAATGTACTGATTGTATATAAAAACTCAGTGTTTGTAATAAGTGGCATCATGTTTGTGGAGAAAGAATTGTAGGGATGGTAAAATAGAAGTGATGAATGCAATAGGCTCATCACCAGCCTCAGGATATTAGAAATGAGTTGAAGAGAGAGAGAGAGAGATTGGAAGACAGAGCTCTAAATGGGATGTCTCCATCCAATCCTACCTCTCAGAGCTCAGGGAACCCCACGGAAGAGGAAGAAGAAAGAGTGTAAGAGCCAGAGCAGATGGGGAATACCAGGAGAGGAGGGCCCTCTGAATCAAAGGAGCAAAGCTCACATGAACTTTATACACTGAAACAGCTAGCACAGGGCCTACACTGGTCTGCACTGGGGCCTCTGCATACATCCGGGTCTTAGCTCAGTGTAATTACTGGATTCCCGAGTGTGTGAATGAGTGGGTCTCTCATTCTCATACTTTCCTTTGGGCTCTTTTCCTTTTGTTGGTTTGCCTTGTCCAACTTCAATGTGTTGAGTTTTGCTTTATCTTACTATATTTTCTTTTTCATGTGTGATTCTTATCTCTTAGAAGCCTGTTCTTTTCTAATTAATGTCAAAAAAAGTGGATTTGGATCAGTAGGGGGGTTGGAATTGTGAGGGATTCAGTAAGGGGGAACTGTAATAAAGATATATTGTATGAGAAAGTAATCTATTTTCAATAAAAGGGGAACAAAAAATGAGTTGCAATGCATAAAATAATAGCAAAATTAGTAAAACATAAAGTATGAATTCACCCCAATAGCAGAAAGTGTGATTAAAGTCACAAGGCGATTGAAAAGAAAAATGTTTATATGAAACTAAGGGAGATTTATACAGGAAAAGAGAAATCATTTGTTTCTTATATGAGAAGAATAAAAGCCTATAGACGTAGCTTTTAGAAATCAAAACAGGCTGTTATAATTATTCATGCCAATAAATTTAAATATTTCTATGAGATGAACAATTTTAGAGAAAAATAAGCACCAGAAAAATCACAAATGAAATCAAACTTTGAATGATAGCTTATTAAAACAGCTGAATATACAATTTAAAATCCTCCTACCATATTCCCTGTTTTTAATTCATGGGTTTTACAAAATATTTAATAAAACATGAATGAATTCTGCATAAATCATTATATAGGAGAGATGCGAACGGTATCCTGTGCTAGAAGCTACACCATTTGTGCCTCTTCCGTTCCTACTTGACAATGACTTCATGACAAATTGGACAGTCTTAAAGCCAGTCACATATGCAAGAATGTAGCAGCACACCAGCATGCTGCATCTAGCATAAAGTGTGTGTGTGGGGGTTTATATGTATGCATGTGCGTGCATGCGTGAGTTGTGTTATAGATTCTGTGGTTTATTAATTTCATCCCTGAAATGGAAGATTATCTTAATAACCAAAATTTTAGACATTTCGCTGCAGTTTTAGAATAAAAGTGAACCATCATGTATCTCTTCCTGGAAAACTGTGACTTTCTTTGTAGACTGAACTTAGATATAGGCCATTTCTTTCACAGTCAGTGAGCTTTAGATCTCCACATACAGACGCTCATGAAAATCTGTCAACTCTTGAGGGCATTCTTCTTTTGGAAAATCGGCTAACAGCAGGACCCTTTGAATTACATCCTGCAGATCAATCTGACATTACTTTTCCAGCTGTTCTTCCTCAGAATTTTCCGAAACTACAAAGGAGAGGAAACAATAATTCTTTCATGACTACCATAATTACTGAAATGGAATCACCTGGCATTTCTGCACCCATCTCTGCCTGTTAAATGTTAGAAAGGGATGAAAATCACACATGCCAGGTTCAAGTGAAGCAAAGAAATATGTTCTTTGCACTCTGACTTCTGCCTTTGCAATGAGTCCTGCTAGATTAAATGGAATCTGAATGTTTGGAATATTTTAATATTATGAAATCTGGTCATTCTACAAAAGGAATTCTTACCTTAATTTGGAGACATTTTCCTGATATAATTTATTTCATCTTCTAAGTTATTAAATGAACCATTATGATATAGATATTGGAAAGTTGGAATATAAGAAACAATGAGTATAATGTTGGTAACCTTTACAATGAGGGATGATATCTCTGTTTAGACATTAAACCACAAAGCCAAGACAAACTTAGCATAACTCTAATTGTCTTATGCTAACAATAGCAGAAACAGAATCTTAATTTTGCTGATCTATTTTAACTAATCCATTTCTTCCAGTTTGACATTCCTTGACTAAAATATTGATAATATTAATTGCTTAGTTTTCCTGATTGGCCATGTTTTCATTTGTCAAATTGTGGCAAGATTAAGTGTAGTTCATGATAAAATAATTAAGTTTAGAAATACCACACAAAATGACAAAAGTCCTGTAGGATGGCATTTAGTGATTTAACACTCAGGATCAAATCTGAATTATCCCTTCTTATTTCTTATTTCCAAAAACTTCACTTCTTCACCTTAAAGGCACCATAAAGTTTATTCAGAGATCTACTTGGTCTAGGTCTATCCCTTTATTCTAATATAAATAATTTTATTGATATGAACAAACCCAACATCAGTTCTAATAAAGGGGCTACTGATAATTTCCTGAATTAAAAAATTGCATAAGCTCATACTTGGGACTGTCATATTAAAAGGTACAGAAAAGGAGAGAAAGAATGAGGGTCAGCAGGGGTTGATAGGGAAGAAATAGTGACAGACTTATAGGGATTAGAGTTCCCAATGCAGCTAGTAACCTTAGCTGTTGGTATTTTTCATATTCAATTTCCACTAGGCCGTGTTGTTGTTGAATACTTTTATTTCACCTTTCTTCAATGGCTCCTGATTGCTGTTGTTCTGGCATGAACATTACAACCTTCCCTGTCCTATTTGGTTCAAGTGTGAATACTTGACTCCCAGCAGGTGACAATGATTTAAAGGTTGCAGGAATTTAGTTTGTAGAGCTTCACTAAAGGATGTGAGTCACTTGGGGGAGTGCCTAGAGACTTTATAGCCCAACCCCCCTTCTTGCTCACTTTCTGCTTCTGGAACAGGAATATAATGTGACCAACCAACCTCTTGCTCCTGCTTGCATGTCTCCAAACTTGGTACAATGTCTTATTTACAATGATTGATTGGCACCTTAAACTGTAAGCCAGAAGAAATTGTTACGTTCATGTTTTGGTTACAAAAACAAGAAAAGGGCTACATGGTTGAATAACTTGTGCTTGCATTGTTTTAAAATTTTTCTAGAAACATGTTCATGGTTTTGAACATGTTTCATCATGAAATTTTATGAATATTGACTTTGAAGATGACTCTTAGATTGGTTAGTAGATTTGTTGATAGATGGTATGCATTAAGGTTTTACCTTAATTTTTTTATATTTCACCTTAATATCAGTGAATTCATCACATATTGAATATTGAAGCAAAGTACACATGAATATTAAGTCTAGAGAGAAAAATGATAAAAAACAACTTTTCCAACAATTAAGTGGTTTATGAATTAATTATAGGACCTTTATTTTATCGCATATTCATATTTACATGTTATTTAAAATATTTTTGTTCAAGATGTGATGTAGGTGGGTCTTCTCCCTATGTGTTGTTTTCATTGGTTAGTTAATAAAGAAACTGCTTGGCCTGATAGGTCAGAACATAGGTGGGTGGAGTAGACAGAACAGAATGCTGGGAAGAAGGGAAGTGAGTCAGACACCATGGAGCCATCCACCAGGTCAGACATGCTGAGTCTTTCCCAGTAAGCCACCACCTTGTGGTGCTACATAGATTATTAGAAATGGGTTAATCAAGATGTGAGAGTTAGCCAATAAGAGGTTGGAACTAATGGGCCAGGCAGTGTTTAAATGAATATAGTTTGTGTGTTGTTATTTCAGGGCTAAGCTAGCCAGGCGACCAGGAGCTCTGTTTTTTTAATTAATTGAATTTATGGCTTTTAGAACTTTTATATGTTCTTTCAAGTATCGGTATTTTTATGAATTTTTCTAGTTGCTGAGTAAATTTTATCTATATTGCTTTCTTCATTCTTAGTGATGATTTTTCCCTTCATGGTTCTGACTTTCTTCCCTAGGCCCAAAATTAAATTCAAATTCTTATTTCTAACTCTTATAAAATACATTGATCATATTTTACCAGTAAGCATTTATAGTCTTCTGACATTTGAGAGTTTGAGTTCAATAATAGAGGATTTTTGATCTTTTGGTTTATATTTTCTAAGTTTTGATGTCTGTGTATAGGTTTTTGTATCTACTGGTTTGGTGATCTCTTCTGAATTTGTTTGGAGATCTTCTCATTGAATAGACAACTGTTTACTCAGTCTTCAGTTTCACACAGTGGAGAAGTTTGCTGGAATGACAACAGTAGAAAGCTCATACAAGATATGGGAATATATTTAAATTTAATTAGATGTCACTGTATTAATAATGGTCATAAAAAGGCAAATGGTAAAAATATCAAACAACATGTGATGGAGTTAAAAATTCTCTAATTCCTACAAAGGCAGGTAATATCAATGAGCTTGAGGCCAGCCTGTTCTACATTGTGAGTCTCAATCTAGCCAGGGTTATGTAGTGAGACTCTGTCTCAGAGTAAAAACAAAAGCTCTTTAAGGTAAATATGGAATTACTATGTGAATGAAGCAAAGGAATGGTGCAGGGTAAAAGCGAGAACATGGTTACCCAAAGTAAAATAGAAAGACTAGAAGGAAGGGCCTAAGTTTAAAACAAAAGAATAAAGATTTACCAAACTTCAAGATTAATTTGGTTGTTATCTCTGAACCTGGTAAACAGAAGCGGGTGGTCTTATCTTTTTAATACATTCCTGAACTAAGGCTTGATATTCTGTCAATGTTTCCCTTTCCTGCTATTTGCAGCTGCCACCCTAGCTTTATCCTATCTCTGGGCAATAGTGATCCCATAAAAACCAGTTTCTCAGCCTTGATGTGCTGGTCTTTGGTTGGTCGTATCGTATCTTACTTTTTATTCCAGGCTGTCCAGCAACTCACTATCTGGTTCAGCCTGCCTTGAACTCACAGAAAATCTCCTTGCCTTGGTCTCCAGGAGTCTTCATGCTATCAATGTTAGTCTCCAGACTCAGCTCGGAGTGTTGCCCACCTTTCTCTACACATTTTGGTCATTCTTTTACTTGCTTTGTGGATTTCTGAAGCCTACTCTCTTCTGTCTTCCGAGAAGACCTCCTCTGTCTTTAAAAACATCGATTGTCAGCTTCAACACAGTTCACAGAGGCAGTTTTCAGTCCTGTGATAGACTCAGAATACATTTTTTTAATACCTTCCACATGTGTTAAGTCTGAACCGTAAAGGGTAGTTGGCCATCCTGTAGTGCTTTTATGTTCTACAATCTAGACATTCCCAAATGCTTACATGCATACTTTCCTTTAACTTCCATGTACAACACATTCTACTCTGTTTGTAGTATAATTATAAATAACTTCTTTTATCTCTCCCACAGTCAAATGTTTGAAAGAAAAATTGCATGTCTCCTCTTTGGTTCACCTGCCCTTATCTTAGAAGCATGGAATGCTTAAAACTATAGGATTTTAATGCTCTGTCATGGAAGTAGCTCTTCTAAGAATAGGCCAGAAATTATGTTAACTTTTGATTATAAATATGTGTACTCTGACAATTAGACTGAATCATTATGCTCCAATTCTGTGGGATGATGTGCTTTTCTGTGACTGTTACTTGGGATGAATCAATAAATCAATTTAATTATTAAAGAAAGTACAATTTTGTTTTTTATTTTCACACATTAATGAAGGATGAATTAGTTGACTTTTTATTATTTTTAAGGTTATTTCTAATGTTATTATCATGTATCTATTTTTCTTTAGCATTGGATCCAGTGACCAAGGAACTGATGATTCAAACAGCAAAACCAACTTTTGGCCATCTGACGGAAGTAAGACAAATGTTCATATACAGTAAATATCATTAGTTGCAGGAACTACATGTTGATAATTATTTTTGGTGTCCCAATGCCTTGTGCCTTCTCAACTAAAGTGATTATAATGTGGTGTATTCTTTAGGAAATGCATGATTGGAAACTTTAAATACAAATGTCAGATGATATTCCTCTGTTGGTAGGAGTCATTTCTGTAGTAGTCTAATTCAACTCAGTTACTCAACAGTGTTGTCAATAACTTTAGAGAATACAATTTAGACCCCTTCCTTGAACAGTCATTTTGTACCTTTAGCAAGTAGTGCAGAATTATTCCCTTTCCTCTCATAGTTTTGACTTCCTTTTAGCCTCTGTGTGACAATGAAATCATATGGGGAAAACTGACTATGATTTCAATATTTTCCAAAATTTCTAATTTTAACATTGTAGACTCATGGAATCATGATAAGCTCAGTTGCCCTTTGTCCTCAGTAACAACAGTTCTCTCTCCCAGAAAATCCTTTTAGCAGGCTAAGCAAATGACCCCAAAGTCATCAAATCAGGACTACAATGGCAGCTCTTCCCCGGTCATCCATCCTTATGACCTTGTGACTTTAGCAGAGCATAGAACACTTTATAAAAGTGATTCTTCCTCATTCAGCATCTCCAACAATGATCATCAAAGTAATGGTCTTCTACACACTAATCCAAACTCAGCCCAACAGAAGTTCTGAATCTGTTTTCTCAAAACGACAGAACAAAATGTATTGTCCAACTTGATTTGATCTTCATACATTGCTTGGAACGACCTCTATTTGTCACTTTTTAATTGGAGACCAGACCATTTTATAGCATATTTTGGAAGGAATTGGTTAGCCTCATTTTTTCCAGTGAATGGTTCACATTTTCTTATAATCTTCAAATTATAGAAACTTTGAAATAGTCTTCTCTGTGCATATCCATTTTCATATCACAGACTTTTGTGCAATTAATATGCATGTGCTAATATTGCTTATGTGTGCAAAGAAAGATTCTTTTACTTAATTCTTGGTGGGAAGACTAAATTCTAGAAAGGTAATTAGTAACTGTGCTAGTTAGAGAGAGAGAGAGAGAGAGAGAGAGAGAGAGAGAGAGAGAGAGAGA
>NC_022031.1:65724897-65733695 GCF_000317375.1 Microtus ochrogaster | reverse complement strand
GGCCAGAAGAGGGCACCAGACCCCATTACAGATGGTTGTGAGCCACCATGTGGTTGCTGGGAATTGAACTCAGGACCTTTGGTAGAGCAGGCAATGTTCTTAACCTCTGAGCCATCTCTCCAGCCCTGCCAATTTTCTTTTTAAGTGATTGAACTTGTATAGAGTCTCACCATTTTGATTTTCATTTTTCTGGTAATTAGTCTTGTTGAGAACTTTTTCTTAAACTTGTTTGCCTTTTGTATAACTTCTTTAATTGAAGTCTATTTTAGATAATTTTTAGCTTATTTAGTTGCATCAAGGTTTTGGTTGATGAGTCCTTTTTAGATTGTAACCATGTCTGGATATGAATTACTTGGTAAATATTAATTCACTTGTATTTTCTCTTACTGAATAGATTGTCTTCTTACTATGTGCATTGTCTCCTGGGTAGAGATTTCCAGTTTTACATTTTCTTTGTTTTCTATCCCTTTTCTTTCTTTGAGGACTTATATCCCAAATCACTGCTCATTTAATAACTGATACTGTTCCCCCAATGTTTCCTCATAATCATTTCAGATTTTACTTTTAGATTTTTCATCTGTTTTGAGTTGATGGTTTGAAAGAAGTAAGAGATAGTAATCATTATGCTTACGAATCATATCATATATGCTTACGAATATATAGTTTACCCTGCCAACACTAGTTATAAGTGGCTTATACTTTCTTCAATGCACACACACACACACACACACACACACACACACTAACTTTTCTGAGGAGCTATTGGCTGCCGACATAAGGACTGATTTCTTCCTGCCTACCTGTCTGCATGTCAAGGTGGCTTTGCTTACTTGGGGTCCTTTGAGTTTTTAATAAAAATTTCCTGTGTATTTTGATGAGTCCAGTATTAAATCAGTGAAATACTTTGATACTGTAGGTATTTTAACAGTGTTAAATCATACAGTTCCCAAATACGAAGTAGTTCCTTTTTTTTTCTCCAAAGATTTTATACTTGGACTCTAATTTTCATTGTTTTCATGACTAAATTTATTTCAATGTATATTATTTTTATGTATATTATTATTATTAGTGTGTGTATATAACACACGTAGAACTTGTTTTGTAGCTGATACTCAAGCCATTAGGCACTTGCTGTGCTTTTTTTCCCTCAATTATTTCCACTGAAACTATTCATGGGCACTTAATAAACATTTATTTATTGATTTTTAAAAATTTGTGTGAATAAGATTTTTTTCTTCATTCCTTTCTTAGCAAATCCAGTTTGGTATACAAAAACAAGATTATTTTTATATTCCTATATTTTAATTACTTCTTTAGCCATTTTTAATATGCTATTGGTATAAATCAGATGTTCCATATACACTCATATATAGAAATGAGATACTTTTTGACAATCTGTAACAGAACAAAAGGACCATAAAGAATAAGGAAAAAATATTTTGAAAACATTATGAGTTGATTTCTATAACACTGATAATATATTTTGTTTTCAGCATAGACTTTTTTATATTCATTAAAATATACCAGAAAAAAATAACATTTTTTTGGAGTGTTAAAAATTCACTCAGAGTACTTTTACACTTATGAAAGTTATCTGCTTATTACTGAACAAAAATCAAGCCTGTAACAGAACATAATAATTACACTCAGCTTTTAAAAAGAAATATAAAATTTCAGTATAAAAATTTGAGAAGCATCATGAAAGTGTTGGGGGATTCAGGAATTCCTTTTCAGTTGGTCTTTTCAATTTTCGTGTTCATCTGTTAATAAATAGGATATTTCAGGAAGTTCTCTGGAAAGTTATATAAAAAAACCCACAGGATTCTGTGCCAATTAATGGTAAAGTCCTGTCTGGAGAAGCCTGTTATTGCCTTCGCTGTCTTCCTGTCTTCCTCAGTACTAACTCTGTAGTTCATATCTGGCATCCACTTTATTACTGTTTGACAGCTACAGAGCATAGCAGCAGGGAAAAGGAGAGCAAAAGCCAAGGCAATAGGTTTAGTCTGAAACTGTGATCTTGGCTGCCCTCACTTTCCCAGCTGTTGACTTTCAAGGACAGAAAGAGCAATGGTTAACACAGTGGAAGATACCAGGTGAACCGGCTCAGTCACTTCACAATGAATGAAATAGATGCAGCTTCTCCTGTTTCTAGTTGACATTTGATTGTTTAGTCGTTCTTTAGTTGTTAAACTACTAAAAAGAATATAATTTCCAATTTTTATTACTTAAAAACAAATAACCAATCCTTCACATAGAGAAACTAACACAGTAATCTAAGTTATACCGACTTTCCTATTTTCCTTTACCATGTCCAAATCAGGATATTTGACATGGAAATCACACACACAATTTCTGAAAATTCCTAAAAATTTGTTCAAAATTTCTACAATTATAGAAGGATATCTTTTTTCTGGACCCATTCTTACATTATCCAAAAAAAAAGTGTTATTGCCCAGAAATAAAATTTAAAGTAGCTTTTAGAATCCTTGGTTAAATTCCAATGGTCTCTCCATATAGAGCCTATAGTTTTTCAGAAAACTTTATATCCAAAGGTGAAGACAGTTTTGTATTATTATTATTTTAATGAGTTAAGTAAACAGTTCTCAGAAGTAATAACTAGAAAAAATTGTCATTTACTTTCAGTAAATATGTTTAGACAACTAGTCACATATTCACACCTGAAACTTCTTAAAATGTTCTTAAAAGTAAACCTTCAAATGTTATATATTATACATAATAAATAAGAAAATATAAAGACAATAGAATATGGATTTTTGAAAGCAAGTTGGCTTTTGCTTGCCTGTATGTGCTTGAGTATCAAGGTGAAGATATGACTTTACTGTTTCAGGCCCTTTGCAGTCCCTGCTTGCTATGTCATGACATATGACAGCCATGTTCATTCAAACCACATAGCTGTGAGCTGGTTGAACTGTGTTTGGTGTGATAGCAAATCTTAAACTATCAGAGGTCATGTGAATTCCCTTTATAAAGGATATAGGTATGGATTTCAAGGCTGAAATCCTTTGGATTAGGACCAATTAAGGGTTATTTCTGATGATGATGATAGGAATAGGCCTTTTGAAAAGTGTGTGTGTTTAATTTCAAAGAGACTAAGACCTGTTAAATATATCATGGGTCCTTCTTTGTGATGCCAACTGTAAAGCTTTTAGGCAAAGTTTCTTGTTGTTGTCAATACCTGGCATGTTTCTGGGTATTCATCTCACTGACACCACCTCCTTATCGTATTTTCATTTTCAATCATTTTCTAATATTTCCTCAGTCTCTCTCTTAGTTGACAGTACTATGTATAGTTTCTAAATAAAAACTTGCATCTTTTAACAAGAAAAAAAGTTAACTCAAGAATTATCACGTCATGTATATTGTTTACATAATTTAATTAACATAATCAAATAATTATGATTTTGTTGTTGGCTTTGATTATGTATTATTTTATTCATTATTTCAATAGGAACTAAATCAATAAGAAAAATATTCAAGGTTATTATTACCTGATAATTTGAGGAAGAAAATTTGTTTAATTTAATGACTAATGAGTTAATAATTTATGACAAAGGAAAAGGGACAGGTTAACTAATTATAATTATAACATTATCCAAGTGTATTTTATTAACATGATGGAGGAGGTTCATCTGTATATGTGTTACTTTCATTGGTTAATAAAGAAACTGCCTTGACCCTTTGATAGGACAGAAAATTAGGTAGGCGGAGTAAACAGAACAGGATGCTGGGTAGAAGGCAGTGAGGCAGATGAGAGCTCTGGCCCAAGATGGAGGCAGGTTAAATCTTCCTGGTAAGCCACAACTTTGTGGTGTTACACAGATTGGTAGAAATGGGTTAAGCAAGATGTGAGAATTAGCCAATAAGAGGCTGAAACTAGTGGGCCAGACTGTGTTTAAATGAATACAGTTTGTGTGTTGTTATTTCGGGCATAAAGCTAGCCATACGGGAGCTCAGCGGGATGAAAAGCAGGCCTGGTCGCCTCTCCACTACATTAACATGGACAAACAATTGGTTTTACAACTTGGGGATATTATGGTTTTACTAAGTTTTAGTTATCGAAAGTGATGCTCTGAATATTAGTGCGATATAGACACTGGTTTTATTTCTCTCACATAGTCAGAATCTCTCCAACCTGGAGGAAATGCATAGGGAAGGTACATAAGTAGTAAAAATCAATAGATTGGCTGCAGAGAACTTAAATTTAAAGTAACACAAGGGTGTCAGAGTTTTCCACCTTTTTCTTAGTTTTCATCTTTTCTGCCAGTTGATGGACACAGCTCAAAATTGCAAGGACACTGTCATAATTGATGCCCCCACTTTTTTTTTTAAAGAAAGGCATTACAGAGTCAAATAAAGTAAAAGACTGAAAGAAAGAACAAAAGAAAGGAAGAAAGAGAACAAGAAAGATAGAAAGATAGAGTTGAGACTATTTCTCTTCCACATTGAGCAAAGAAGCCATGAGTTTCCACTTGAACAAACTAAAACTCAAATATGAGTTGAAAACAAAATAGAGGAACGTAAAACCATTAAAAAAATGAGAATAGCTATGAAAATTCAAAGAAAAAATGTTTGTTTTTATAAGAAATAGAGTAAAGAGAAGAAAGAAAAGATTAGTTCATTCTGGAAACATTTGAATCATGATTTTGGAAATAAGTTATTGTATTCCTAGATAGGAGAATTATATTTATTCTACAAACAAATTGTTTGAATGAACTCCAAACTATTTTGAAAGCTCATTATAATAAAATACTATCCAAATAGTCATTGATCTATCTTATCAGGAATACTGTCTTTCATTAGCAACAAAAAATGCATCTGGTTTTAAGGATTCCAAAATGAAAGTAAGTGGAATAAAATTAAAATTCCCATACTCTCACTCCTTCTGGGTTAGTTTCTGATTTCCATGTATCCACTGTCAGAACTTAAAAAGAACAATGTACAAACCATAAGTTTGATAACAAAAATATACTTGTGAAAAGATATTCTGTCAACTAAGTTTGCATATGAGCAGCAAAAAATTTTGGTTAAAAAGTAATTTTATTTTAATATTTTAAGACAAGAAATCAAACAAAATAAAGCTAATTCTTATAGCAATGCAAATTATCAGATTATGACAATTCCTACATTTATACTTAAATATAGAACTTATAAATGAATAAGTTAAACAGATATTTGGCTAAACGAATTGATTTTACTTTGACAATTACCAATAAAACATCAATAAAATCTTATGAAAGACATTCTAAAATTTAAGGCCTTGATACCAGGTTGACTATTGTATTCACATCATTTTAATGCCTTAAAAAATCTGCAAGACAATGAGGAATATATTGCTTCTGTATTTAAGCAAATTATACTTTAGTTTAAGTAATAGGTAATAATAAAGATTTGATGAAAGATTGGAATTACATACAAATGTTGAACCATTATAGCAGGTGAGTTCCATGAAAGAACAGTGATCTAAGCATTGGAAAAGTCTTTAGAGAGGAAGCTCTCCTGGTTAAAGTTCACCATGATTTATGAAATAAGATGGTGGGGAATCTGAGGAAATCTGTCATTAAACCCTGTAAATAGCAGTCACAGGAGTGTATGATGAAACACTCGCCAGTTTAGTAACTTGAATTTTAAACTTTAACACAAATCGATAAATATTCAGGGTCTACAACTGGTATTTAGCTATAAAGTTGTATTTCCAAAACCTGTATCAGACATTGGAAGCCATCTAAAATAGCCAGTTGTTTTGACGCATACTCATAGATACGTTTAAGATGATGAGGCAAGAGACTCGTAAGTTTGATTCTCCCTCAGTTTGAAACAATCTTTGAATCATTATAAATTAAAAAAAATTAAGTGTACAGAGAAGAGGAAGAATAAATGGTAGGTACCTTTCTATTTGCAGGCCATATTACTAAATATTTTTTATGTAAGCAAAAGTCAGATGCTGAAAAACTGAGATATATATTAGGTGTCACAATCAGACCTTATTTACATAGATCATTTACTAGTGTGACAGAAATGAATGCATAGAGGTGGTGCCAAGCATGGCTTTGAATTAGCACCTGTAACTTCTAGGTCTGCTTCTTCATTCATATGGAAATAATGATTCGTGTTTTCCTATGGTCCACTACTTTGAGCTTTATATAAATTAAGAAATGCAAAACACCATAATCTGCAGTTTTCTGATAAATCAAGGAAATTGCCTTATTTTAGAAAGACTCAAAAATATAATGTCTCATTTCATTAAGATATCATGTAATTTTATCCTGAAATCTATTGTTAAAACTACTTACCAAATTAAATTTCTTTTTACTTTTATTATCTCATTCCCAGAACTTAAGACAAACCTTTCTCAAGCAACCTATAAAAACTCATTCAAGATTAAAAATTAAATATTTAGTCACATTAAGTTAGGACTTGATATATTTTAATAAGTGGTTTTCATCATAGTAGCACTGTGGGAATAAATCCAATAGTCATAGAGAGAGCTTGATTGGGAAGTGTTCCCTATAAGACATAGACAATGAAGCTTGGTTATAGAATTATCACCTGACATTTGAGTAAAGAGTTGAGGGAACTGACAAAGTAATTTAGAGGAGAATGCTCTGGATATAGCTTATAGCCAAAGGCTCACTTTCCAATGAGTAGACAATGGTAAACAATTTAAAATCTAGAAATAAATGTAAGTAGGGCGAGCTAGTTAACAAAAGACCAATTACCAGTAGGTGAATTCAGAAAGTTTTTGGTAGGAAATCACACCAATCTCTATAAAGGTTCTACTTTCTGTGACCTCCTGCTGTACACAGGAAGTAAATCTTGAAAAACTCTAAGTCAGTTTTCACCTGTTTGATATCCTCGTACTTTTCATTTTGTTTTATTTTCATTTCTTAATATGTTGACTACATTGAAATAAAATCTTGGTTTGTCTCATAACCTACCAAGGTAGATCAATAACAATAGCTCTGTTAGCATGACAGAAGGCCATTAGTTTGGAGAGAGAGAAAAAGAGAATAACGCATTAAGGAAAAGAAAAGAAAAAAGAAAAAGAATGTACAAAAGCAGGAAAATTTAAGGATTAAGCTTTCTACAAATACATTCACTGTGTTAATTTAATATGTACACATATATGCATAAATATACTCAGTGTTTAATTGCAAATGTAGGAGAAATGAAAAACAATTATATTTACTCCAAATATGTACCTAACAGAATAGATTGACATGTTATTTAGATATGAAATCTTTCCATTTTTAAGAGGGTGTAGTGTTTGGAAAATAAACTTTCCTCATGTTTTGAGAGGTAAAATTTGTTATTTTTTCACTGTTTTTTCTAACAACTGTTTTATGGGTATCCTGGGTACTTCTCAAGTTTTGAGTGCTGATTAAGGAGGTATTTCCTAACATCTTTAACATTTGTTGTATTCTTTACTTATAAAACAGAGCCAATTCTCTACTGGAAGCAACTATAAGAAATGATGAAACAGGTTGCTCAAAAATTCAAATGGAAATGAGCAAGGTTTATAAAAGGAAAAGAAAGCCTGGGAAAGGGAGACTATGGCTTTCCTTGGTTTTAAGAATTATATAGCTTAAACGAGTACCAAAATGCCACGCTGGCATATTCATAGGCAAATAGACCAGTGGGACACATCAGAGTTGAGCAGTAAACTTGCCTGTGTACTAAACTTAATCTGTAAACTCACATTTGTAAAACTCAGTATAAGTTTGTGTAATATTGCAGATAATTAAACGTGAAAATAACACTCTTGACTCTTTCTGAGAAAATAACGAACTTCCAACCTTACCTTGACAATACAGAAAAATATTAATGCGAATCAAGTACACAGAAATAAATGTGGTTGTTAGTTTTTAGCCTCTGGAAGGGAGGAGAGGGAGTCACAATGAAGAACTGTTTTGATTAGGTTGGCCTTTTGCTAGTTAGGGATTGTATTAATTGGGTTAGCTGATGGAGCGAGACCATTCTGCATGTTGGCAGCATCATTTCACAGCCTGGACCCTAGACTGAGTGAGAAGAAGGTAGCTAGCTGAGCAGTGAGTGGTGTGCGTGTGTTAATTTATTGCTCTCTGCTCTTGATGAAGATGTGATGTGACTAGATACTTCAATGTCCTGCCACCTTAACATCCCTGAAAAATGGTTTGTATATACAATGCGACTTGGAGAAAACCATTTTTTTTTCTTTGTTGGTGGTTATCAATTAGAGATAGCTTTTCCGTTAGGGCTGGAAGCTCATGTCTCCTTCCCCTCCCAGCACTGGAACTCAACCTGGCTTAGACCTGTTCAGGCCACGTGCATTCTGCCATTCTGGTGACCTCATATCTGTGTCAGTCTTGTTGTGTCTAGAAGGTCTTGTTTCCTTCGTGTCTCCCATGTGGGAGAAGGGGAAATAGCAATCATAATATCTTTTCTGAAAAAAAACATCTCTTTTCAAAACAAATTTCCTGCAATGATGAGCTAATCTGGAATTATGAGACAAATGAATACTTCTTCCCTCTAGCTGTTTTTGTCTTCCTTTGTTTCTATTATTTTATTTTTAAGATTTAGAATAGTATAAGCATAACAGCATTTTATTTGTGTGTTCTTAATTTCTTGTTTACTGGAGAGAAGATTGTATGTATGGTTTTTAAATTATTTCTCCTCCCTTCCATTCCTTTAACTTCTCCCATGTCTCCCAATCTGTCTCAAATTCTTTTACTTTAATTATTATACACACACACACACACACACACACACACACACACACACACACACACATATATATATAT
>NC_022031.1:65720020-65724759 GCF_000317375.1 Microtus ochrogaster | reverse complement strand
TCAAAAAAAAAAAAAAAAGAATTTGTTTAAAAAGTGCAGATAATTTTTCAAAATATAGTCCTTTGGTTGTTTTGTTTTTGCTGGATTTAATGGTTGTGTTGATGCTGTTGTTACAGTTCTAAGGATTGAACCAGGGAATTTCTTGAATTCTAGGCAATGATTTTAACTAAGTTAAATTCCTAGCCCTAAATTGTTAATTTCTGTAGAAATAATATGGAAAATGAAAAACTAGAGGTTTTAAATTGTGTTTATCATTACTCCTCTTGTCTTGGAAGAAAGTGATCTTGGCATGGTGTAGGAATTACAATGTGGGAGGACAGCATTATCTAATACATGAATGAAATCCTACTCTGCCCAAACCAGACACTGCTTAGTGGAGACCCTGGGTGTGCAGCCAGTACTCCTCACACAGGCCAGGGCATCTAGGATTTCCAGAGCTGCATATGTTTAGTGTGTCACCTTGGACATCTGCTTATACTGAACATCTGTTTTTTGTTTTCACTGGCCTGCCAAAAAAGAATGGGGTCATTAGTTATTCTACAATGTGAAGTTATGCAGAACACAATCCATGTATGAGAAATAATGTCAGGAAAGTCATATCCACTGTAATTAATTCAGAGTTTGCTTCATGCTGAGAGTCATTACAGGCATCATTTCAGAAGAGGCTGCCAAACCATCACATCCTCAAATAAAAACCAAGTATTTAAATATTTCTGCACAGCATTTTTACCCAAAAATCTCTGTGACATTTTTATTTTCTGAACAGCAAAGTAAAATATGTAATGAATAAAATAAGGTACTTAGGTGTTTATTAATTAATATCTAAATTATATTTAGTGTTTATATCCATTCGTATTTACCTAAAATGAGTCATATATGTGACTTACCTTCTATTAATGGATTAAATTTGTATTAACAACCACAGTAATTAGCCAGTTATATTGGACAACTGAAAACATACTATACACAAGACTGTGTTTCAGAGGATAGATAAGCTGCTATATATATATTCTACATCATTTGAATAATGTTAATTATCTATTGACCAAAAGATATGTCACAGACTGTGGCATGAATAGTTGAACAAACTGGAACATGTTTTTCTCTTAAGAAATCTGTTTTTATGTTCATGTGTTCAATCAAACACTTCTAGAATATAACAGAGGTACAATTATTATAAAGCATAAAATTCTGGCACTCATTTAATAACTAAAAGTTCTGTTGTAAATTATGAACAATATATTCTAAATATTTTATAAATTATGATAACATTAAATATTCATATATAGAGACATATTCCCTTATTGTTCTTGAAAATTTAGTTTTAAGGGCATTATAAGCCAAGAGAAAAACTAACAGAAGAAATAGGACAGTATTAGTATTACATAACCAGACTGAAATCATATTGACTAAATTTTAACATAAGTGAATAGCAGGTTTTATTTCTACTTGCCTTATGATTTAGTGGTCATGCTTTTAAATGTCACACTTGCTTAAAGAGACTTCATAGTTTGTTTTATAGATTTATTGTTTGTGACTAAGCACCACACTGTTACTTTTCCTTTGGATTTTGATCAGTTGTGGTTTTCTGTCTATTGTAAGATGTTTATTCGACAATAGGTGAGATCTATTCTTATCTGTAGGTACAGGATAGATATTTAGAATATAGTTAGGAATTATAGAGTTTCAGTAAAGTGGCAGTTCTAGGATCTCATCTAGGATCCATGACCACACTAGACCTAGGTAGCTGGATAGGTTTCCAATGTCAGGCATGATTTTCCTCTTGTTGAGCAGGAATAAGTCTAATTAAAGACTATTGCACCATGAGGAATTTTGCACCCTGCTGTTTGTAGTTCACAGGCATCATGTCTGGGTAGGACTATTGGTTGCTATTTATAATGCAATGCCTGTATCTATGTCTCAGACATCTTAGCTTAAGCTAGGGATTATAGCAGAAGAGGGGTCAGAAAGACTGTAAAAGCCAGAGGGCCAGGAAGTTTATGTGAGTTTGCAACTGCTAGAAATATTAAAGAAGTTATAGCCCTGAAGTCTCATCAACATTACTGCCTAGGCCGGGCGATGGTGGCGCACGCCTTTAATCCCAGCACTCGGGAGGCAGAGGCAGGCGGATCTCTGTGAGTTCGAGACCAGCCTGGTCTACAGAGCTAGTTCCAGGACAGGCTCCAAAGCCACAGAGAAACCCTGTCCCGAAAAACCAAAAAAAAAAAAAAAAAAAAAATATTGCTGCCTAAACAAGGCTTGGACAAGAATGAAACCAGAAGACATACTACCATAGATTGGGGAAAGACCATGAGGCTTCAACCATAGACAAAGAACTACAGGCAACTAACTAATGCTGATAGCAGAGAAATAGTATTCCCCAGGGAAGACCTCACCAGTTGGCTTTCCAACACCAATCTTCTTTTGTGTGTTCTTTGTGTCTTTTTTCTGCTGTTCATGGTTATGTATAGCCAAGATTTTTTAACTGTAAGTTTATTGGTTGTACAAAGTGTATATTAAACTATTTCCAGTCCTGATGATATTACATGGGCTAAGAAAATTACATTTATAATTTTAAGGATGGATATGAGTGCATATCGCTCATAATTTCCCCATACATCACAAAAAAACCTTTTAGAATGTATCTACAAATAGCCATACTTAGAGTCATTGGGTCACAGATACATACAACACATATACATCCCCACCCCCCAACACACTAACAAAAATATACACACAAAGCAAATATACAAATACACACATACACAAATGTGCATACACACACACATATATATATATATACATACATACATAAACATATACTCACATATACCCATATACACACAAGCACACACACACAAGCACACACACACAAACAAAGTATCTTGATAATATTAGGAAAACTAGTAGTTGTAAAGAAGAAAAGCATGAAGAATTGTGGGAGGGGTTAAAAGAAGACCCTGGGAATTAAATATGACCACAGCACATTGTACACATGTCTGAAAGTGTCAAATATATAAAACAGGCTACTGGTACATGCATCCTCATTTTACACAAATGTAATAAAATCATTTTCACAATTATTTATGGTAAGTGTCAATAAATTAAACTTCTAGAAAGTGTGTGCCTTTTAAGGTCTAATTCTATTCTTTGTGATGGAATAATCAAAAAAGCTGGCTGACTTGCTTTTATTTTATGCTTGTTAAGCTGCTTTGAGGTTTTCCTTGCTGTTTATGTGTTTCAAAGTTTTCATTAATTGTAAATTTATTAAACAGGCATACAATGTATACTAGTCAAAACTATTACTCATTACTTGGACGTTATGTTTTCTTCTAGGAAGATGTAAAAAATGAATATATCCAAAAGGTACGAGAAAGAGAATGGAAATATTTCAAGGTAAGATACTATATGTACCAGCAGCATGTGTAGCAATACTAATCATTGATTCCTTCCTGAATACAGTCTAATTTCAGAAACTTTAAGTACCAGGTATATCAAAGAAGATAAACCCATTATAATGAATGTATTCAGAAATATTTCTAAAGACACTATATTTACTTCTTTATGCTTAAGGTAAAATAACTCTAATTAACAGGGCCAAATAGGCCTCCCATATCTCCCATGTGCTAACTGATTTCAATGTCTTATCTCTCCTTTAAGTGTTTTAGCTGACTGTGGATTTTATAGAAGACAATGAAGGCCAGAGAGATAAAGGAACCATATACCGTAGGCAATTCAGTTGTAAATTCATATTGTTCTCTTCCTTAATTTATGGGTTACAATAATGTGGGAACAATAAGAACAAATCATATTTGTAGAAGGAGGCTGCTTGTTCATCCTGGCTGCCCAGAACCGAAATAATCACACAGAAACTATATAATTTAAACCACTTTTTGGCCCATTAGTTCTTGCTTCTTATTGGCTAACTCCTACATATTAATTTAACCCATGCCTATTAATCTGTGTATTGTAACTGTAATTCTTGCTTGATAACTATTTTGTTATATGTAATTTTACTATGTTTAAGTTAAAGCCTTTTTTTTGTTTAAACAGAAAAAGGGGAAATGATATAGGAGGGTCATCTGTCTATGTTACTTTCATTGGTTAATAAAGAACTGCCTTGGTCTTTTGATAGGCCAGCCCTTAGGTGGGTGGAGTAGACAGAACAGAATTCTGGGAGGAAGAAAGCAGAGTCAGGCAGACACCATGACTCTCCTCTCCAAGACTGACGCTGGTTAGACTCAAGTCTGTAAGCCGCAGTCAAGTGGCAATACAGATATTAGAAATGGGTTAGATCAATATGTCATAGTTAGCCAATAAGTGACTGGAAATAATGGGCCAGGCAGTGTTTAAATGAATACAGTTTCCGTGTTATATTTTCTGGGGCTAAGATAGCTGTGCAGGAGCTGGGCGGGTGGAAAAGCAGACCTGCTCACCTCATCACTATAATCACTTACCCTGTAATCTTTGTGAGCCATAGAGGAAAAAAAACCTTTGAATGCCTTATTTGTATATATCCTTAATTGTGTATGTGTGTTTGTGATGTGTGTATGTGTACCTTTGTGTGTTTGCGGAGGGGTGTGTGTTAGAACCATACTCTCACTGGTTTCTTGGACAATTTGAAGAAAGGGTTTTGGGGGTGAGTTTCTGGCCCCGTGGCGCCAGCCTGGGACGGGGAGCTCAGAGGTTCCTTGGCCCCCCAGCCTTCTTGGGCAGAACCCTCCCCACTTCGGCCCCAC
>NC_022031.1:65691308-65714356 GCF_000317375.1 Microtus ochrogaster | reverse complement strand
TGGGAGGAGGGGGGGAAGGGTGGGAGGAGGGGGAGGGAAATGGGAGGCTGGGAGGAAGTGGAAACTTGTTTTTTTTTTCCTTTTCTCAATAAAAAAAAAAATGGGAAAAATAAAAAGAAGAAAGGGTTTTAAAAATGGTCCCATCCTCAGCTCTGTGTCTGGAACTTCTAGATAAGTAGCAGAATGCCTCTTTTAGACCTGTATTTATTTTGCTCCTTTATGTTTTAGATGCATAGCCATTGGCCCACTGCTTAAGAAATTTGTCAGAAAAAAATTTCCAAAATGTTGTCCCCATTGTGAGAAAACAGTGACATGAAGGACAAGTGCCCATGTGAAAAATCCCACTGATCAGGCAATGCTCAGTCTTTGGCAGAACTCTGCTCTAAGCCTCCAATTCTGCATCATTTACAATAATTCTCATCAATCAATGGGCTCTCTGTTTTTCACAGACACTACTTTGTTAAAATACAAAGGCTTAGGCTACTGTTAAGAAATATATTTCCTTTTCTATTCTAGTTGTTTTTAAAATAAAATTTGTTCACCTTTTACTCCCATGTATAAAGTAAAATAAATAAAAAAAATATTTAATGCTTTTCCAATGTACTAAAAAGTCCAAATCTCATTGATATTATCCCACACAGTTTTGTGATCAGTTCATTCCTCTGAAACTCCCCCGTTCTACCTTGTTTGGTGTTTCAACACCAAGGAAGGCTCATTTTCTCACTTAAGGGATGTTTACCTGAACTGTTTTGTAAACTGTGTGAATATATTCTCAGGCTTTCTAGTCTTGTAGCCTTAAGCACTATCATTTCTCTAAAGATTGTTTTACCTGTTCAATTCACAAAGCAGGAGCAAAATATTTAGTTGGGAAGAATATGAAGATATATATATATATATATTAGTATCATTATCAAGGGCCAAGCAAGCTTTCTTTGCACTTCCTTTTAGTACTGGTCGATAGTCTCACTGGTTCTCTTCATGCAAATTTCAAAGGAGTAATGTTTGATTTTAATGGTTCTTGAGTATTTTATTTACACAGTCAGATATGGTACTGATTGTCCCAACCATCTGTATCTATTCATACTCCTTTGCTGTTCTAATCAATTCTGAACTTCACAAACAGTCAGGATAACGTGATTCCTTTTACTTATCACAATATTGTCTGTATTGAGCATCTCTTTGGATCCCCATCCCCTAATACAGCTGGAGACTTAGCTCATGGTCTCATGTAGGCTACATATTCTCTCTCTTTGCTGAATTATTTCTTCATCTCTTACCCTCAAAGTTCAATTGTGGCTCTGTCTTCGATTTTTTCCATCAACTTATCAGTTGATTACAGTTCTTAATATGTCTTTGAAACATGTTCCCTAATTACCTATATGTCCTGTTGACAATCCTGTCTTAAGGATGTGTAGTGTATAAGCATTCGTATAATTTATGAGTTAGTGGTGGATTACTATTCACTTTTTGTTTGTTTGTTTGTTTTGTTTTTCGAGACAGAATTTCTCTATGTAGCCTTGGCTGTTCTGGGCCTCACTATGTAGACCAGGCTGGCCTCAAGCTTACAGATACCCACTTGCCTCTGCCTCTCAAGTGCCAAAGTTAAAAGTGTGTGCCATCACTGCCCGGTTTCTCTAACATTTTATAGACACATGGGTCCCTTTCTTCTTGTAATTATTAAGAGTTTCTGCACCCCAAAAGCCTCTCCACTGACGCAGCAATCCAAAACAGACCAAATCAAACTAAATTAGGAAAAGCCCAGGATTAAAAGCTATAAATGCTCTGGGATGACTTTGGAATTCCAGACTCTTCATATATGAATGCCAAGGGGCTGGGGTAAAGTTTCCAGCAGAACAATAAACCTTCAGCTATTAGTGAACATTGACTATGTGAAATAGAATAGCATTGGCCACGGAAAAACCTGATGTGAACTTGACTAAAAGTATTAGAAAAGGGACTTGGAAGCATAGTTTCCAACGCTTTCATAAAATTTTAGCTTCATAATTTTAAAATAGAAATATGCTTTTGATAGTGTGTCCCATAAAAAGAATTTCTAAAAATCTATTCATTTATAATGAATAATAAAAGTAACAGGAATCAAAGTAAAGCTGTGCAAAAGAATGTGTATTTAGCATAAAAACAGTGGAATAAAACCATAAGAAAAGTAAGAGTAAATTTTTTTCAAAATATGTTATACAATCTTTTTATATTTGTTTTGAATCATGTTATACATTTTAGTATCAATAGGCAATATATCACAGAAGAAAAGAATATATCATGATCTCAGCTATGTTGTAAAGCTATGAACATGAATTAAATTAAGTGATCTTATGGATTAGAAAAAGAGTCTGGTGATCAGAATGGCAGCTTAATTTTATATATTAAATGATTAATGGTGTCTGTTTAGCTTGTTAAGTTTATTTTAATTGATCTTTGCACTTAATAAGGATCTCAAATTAATCTAAGAATATTGATAGTCTTATTACACTCAGGAAAAGACAGGCTCACCAAAATGTATCCCATATCTCCAATTTGTGCTACAAAGGCACAACTCAACACCTTAAAACACACCACAAGAAGCAAATCAAAGCAAAAAATTCCCACCTATTGCTATTGAAAGTTACTATTTCTCTGTGAGTCCTGAGGCCAAAACACAGAAAATGTAATTCTACATAAAACGTAAAATAAATGCTAATTAAATATTAAATATTTATTAAATAAGTGTTAACTACTGAAATACCTTAATTCAAATGTGTTTTGGTTACTGTTATATGTATGCTAGAATTCATACCAGTTCTTTGGCTCTGATATCATTCCTCTACTGTTTCCCCATAGGGATTAGGAAAATGAAATTAAGTATCTTTTAGCTGTCTTTTCTTGAGGCAGTATTTCACTAGCTTCTTCTGTTTCCCCATAAATCCTATTCTCCTTCCCTTTAATTATGTTGTTGCTCTCTTCTGGAGTCTTAGTAATTAACATGAGATGACTAAATTAAATTTTAGTTGTTCTGCCTAAGTTTGTATGTCTCACGGTGTTGTATTAATTGACCCCATACCTAAGGCTGTCTCTTTAAGTGAAACAGAATATCTTATTAAGAAGGCAATATGGCATTCAGACAGATTGACAGGCGAGGGATTAGAATGGATAAAATGAGATTAACAGTAATTCCATTTTGACACTATATTCTCATTAACTGGCAGATACCCACATCCCACCACATGTTCTACATGGTATATTTTCAAGCATGCTTCCTGTGAGTTCTGACTTTAGGAAAGTCAAAGAGACAGCAAAATGTTGCATCTAAATTCACTGTCTGAATTCCCAAGTGACAATAAAAGTTTGGATGATATGGAACTGATTTTCATCCTATAGGTGAGCCTGCTGGAGTTATTATAAATTCCACATGTAATACTCACATTGCTAGAAGCGTTTTCTGAATCATGACTATAAATAGGACTTTTTTTTCCTAGTGAATGCTATCTTTAGTGATCAGACTGCCTCAAACTTTGTTTTGAAGACTATAACTTTACTAGACTAAATATGTTTAATAATCCCCCAAATGAACTACATTTCCCATTATAACTACTCTTAATTTAATAATATTGACTTATTCTCTGCTGAAATTATTGTAAAATAAAGTGTAAATTATTAATCCATTAAATTCTAATACCTTTCACCTGCAGGGAAGGTTTTCTTTTAAATTATCTCTTAAGATTTATTTTTTATTTTTTAAAAAGAAAACAAACTATTTTTTTATATTATATATACCAATACCAATCCAAGTTCCCACTCCCTCTCCTCCTCCCATTCCTCCACTTCCCCCCATCCACTCCACAGAGAGGGTAAGACACATTACTTTTGGGAAGGTCCAAGGCCCTCCCTACTATATCTAGGTTGAGCAATGTATCCACCCAAAGAGAATAGGCTCCCACAAAGCCTGTATAAGCAGTAGAGATAAATTCTGGTGCTACTGCCAGTGGCCCCTCAGTCTGCCCCAGCCATTTAGAGAGACGAGTTTGGTTCTATGCTTGTTCCTTCCCAGTCCAGCTAAAGTTGGTTATCTCCCATTAGCTCAGATAAACTGTCTTAGTGGATGAACCCATCATGGGCTTGATCTCTTTGCTCATATTCTCACTCCTCCCACTCTTCAAATCAACTTTGGAAGCTCAGTCCAAGCTCCATTGCTGGTCTCTGCCTCTGTTTACATCAGTTTCTGGATATTAAATATCCAGATATTTAATATAATCATTAGTCTGACAGCTGGTTGGGTTGGGCTTTTCTTTTATAAGAGCGAATCCTATATCGTATGGGCATTCTTCAAACTTTCTGATCAGCTACGAATGGTCTGGAGTTCTTTCTTCACCTGCCTCCACCTCTGAGGGCTGAGATTATAGGTATGCAGCACAGCACCTGACTTTCAATGTTCTGTGAGAGCACTGTCCCAAATTTAAAACAATTGTCAAGAGGCAGGGAGTGGAGGAGAGAAAAATGTAGAGCTCAATAAATATCAGTAAAAAATTTATAACATAAAATAATTGTCATTTGTTTGGTTCCTCTGGGTTGTAGAAATTTTGGTTTCCTGAATGTAATCAATTTTCAGATACTTTTTTCAATACAAAACACAAAAATAATCCATAAACAGACCTTAAGAGTAAATTTTATGCTGAAAGTAGACTAATATCTGATAATACAAATTGCTTATCATTTTTATGAAAAAAGAAACTTCTCACAATAACATTTTTTATTTATAATTGTTATTATTATAGCAATATTTTAAGGTTTGCTAAGTATTCAGAGTTGCAGATCTGGAGCTCTCTAATGAGACATGAAAAATTATAAAAGTTATATTTATATTGTGTAGATTCATTTCTGTTGCTGTGATAAAATACTCTGACAAAACCAAATACAAGAAAAATGGTTTGCTTAACTCACAATTCTAAGTTACAGTTCATCACTGAAGTAATTTCAAGGCGTTAGGAGACTGAATAAATGGGACACACAATATCTACAGTCAGCAGAGAACAATAGGTGTATGCATGCTTGCCAACTCAGCTGCTCTCTCCCTAGGGTCCAGGGCCCAGTAAATGCTGCCTACACTCAGGATATTTCTTCCACCTCAATTAAAATAACCAAGGCAATGCTCACAAAAGGTTTCTAAGTCAACCTGAATAAGAAATTCCTGAATGAGCATGGGATTAAACCGGACCCTCAGAATGTGGCTGACGATTGAGGCAGACTGAGAAGCCAATGATAATGGCACTAGGATTTGTCTCTACTGCATGTACTGGCTTTTTGGGATCCTATTCTATTTAGATGCATACCTGCCTAAGGGGGGGAGGGTCTTGGACTTCCCACAGGGCAGGGTAACCTCTCTTAGGACTGGAGGGGGAGGGAGAGGGAGGGAAGTAGGAAGAGGGGAGGAAGTTGAAATTTTGATTGGTATCATTTATAAAGTAATAAAAAATAAAAATTAAAAAAAGAAAAAATATCCTACTTCTTCCTGGGTTCTTCCTAGGTAAGTCTTGAGAACTCCAGTGAGGCAGCATGGAGACAGTAGTCTAATTTGTTTGGTGGGAGGTTTCAAAATATTATATCATTCAGGCTGTGTTGTGATTACTACAAGCCAATCATGGATCAAGAAGTTGGAAAAATGTAAGTTTTGGTGAGGAAAGGAACATGACTATATATAAAGTTTCAGACAAAGCCAACATGGAAAACAAACAATACTAATTCCTGAAGAGATTTGTGCAATGATAAAGAAGCCTCACACAATTCACTGGGACTATAGAAAAAAGTTTTGAACGTCATCTTTAATTGAGAAAAACACAATTTAATTTAAGGTGAGAGCCTGATTCCAGAAGGCTTCTAAAGAGGTTCCTTTCAAAACCAACAACCTAGAGAAGGATTTTTCCAGGTTTGTACACCAAGACACACAGAGCCTGTTACAGTTGTTCTAGAGGTTTAGATAGTTTTTAAGCTGCCTGCAGAATTTGGTAGTATTACGCAGTGCTGACTTTTAGAGATGCAAAATCAAAGACTTATGGGTCCATTTGGGCTCACACTGAAGTTCCTGAAAGCCTCTAAAGCCAAGCAACTTAGTATAGGGCGAACTTCCCTTCAAGGAACGTCTGAAAAATATCGATAAAGTTGTAATGGTGAAGTCTAAGTTGCAATGGAAAACCTAGGATGTTGGAAGTTTCATGATCTTGAAATGTTGGTAGGCTAGGGAAAGCTGAAGTCACGGAAACCAGTGTTAGCTCAAGAAAGACTATGTGTTCTTCTGTTAACTCAGGGTGACACAGTCCAAATTCATTATAGCCCAGAAGATGCCACTGTTCCTCCCAGATGGTGGTAATGGAGCTATAGCTCCATTATATACATATATTATATATATCTAGATATATAGTATTCAGTGGTTTAACTGTTGTGTTTTAGCCTCATCTTCCCTTTCCATTACCTATTCTTTCTGTCTAGAATGAAAATCTTTCTTTTGTCACACTAAATTTTCGACATGTTTAACTTATATTTTTATTTTTCAGCATCTACGAATTAAAAGATTCCCTTAAGACTCAGAACCAGTCCAAATTGTTCACTGATGAATCATTTAGTAAATATAGAGGAGAAATATCTGGATATCTATAGTAGGGGGATAAAACATTCAGGGATAAGAGTCAAGACAACAGGACACAGCAGTTCCAATTAGTGCTAGGATTACTTTCATTGAATTCTCATGAGTTTTGAGGTGAAATTCCAGGAAACTAAGCCCCAACTAGAGATTTAAACAATGTTTTGGAGCCGGGTGATGGTGGCGCACACCTTTAATCCCAGCACTTGGGAGGCAGAGGCAGGCGGATCTCTGTGAGTTCGAGACCAGCCTGGTCTTACAGAGCTAGTGCCAGGACAGGCTCCAAAGCCACAGAGAAACCCTGTCTCAAAAAAAAAAAAACCAAAAAAAAAAAAAAATAAATAAATAAACAATGTTTTGGAGAGACAGTATCTTAGGAGTGAGTGTTTTCTCTTTATTTTATATTTAGGAATCAAAGGCTGGCATGCGATTATATAGTGAATGCAATGTGGAGAATGTCAAGCCAGCTTACAAGTGCAGTTTAGAGATCAAGAGGTACACCAAAGAGAAAGAGTGATCAAGGACTTTAGAATCTGAAGCTCGAAATTCCAGAATAGGCACATAGGTTCACAATACAGCAGCAATTGTTTATGTATTTTCCAGCATAAATGCTTTCTGATCTTATCCTCATTATGTACGGAGACCTCCAGCTTCACAATAAAAGTCTCAAGGTTGCTTTGATTGTTCATAGGGTTGTGCATGCTGTGGAACTTGCTGGAGTACATTGGGCTATATTTAAATTTCAAGTATGTTTTAATAATCGTGTTTATCTATATGCATGTGTGGAATGTGTATGAAAGATCCATAAATATTCATATTAGGAGATGTGTTCCTACAACTATAAAAAATTGTTCTTGTATCTGTAGCAAGCTTTTCATTGAGTATTTTGTACCCATTTATGCTTTTGCTTCTTATACTTCAATGACGGAAAACAAACATTTTGTAAAGAAACAAAAAGTCATCCATCAGCTGGTGATCACATTTTTTTCCATCTTTGGTTTTGTGAACCTAGTGCTATTTCAAGAATCAAAATGCAGTTACTATGTAGTTTTCCTGATGATGAAATTAGCCCTCATCACTGGACTGATTTGCTGTTGATGGGCAAATGGGAAATGTGAGTGCAGATTCTAGAGTGAGTTAATCCCTTCTGTTTGGTGGTCCAGGTTCTGTCATCAGAAACCAACAGGCTATTAACACCGCGATTCACTTCTAACAGAGTGGGAAGATTTGGACAGATTTCATCTTTTTGGTTTACCTTTCTCCTCACTGCACACTGCATTGATTTATAGAAATGGCATGATTTGTATGACCGGGTTTTTAGTAGCAAAACCTGTTTTCTATAAAGGAGATGATCCATCAGGAAGCTCCTATGCAGTTTGTCCATTTTCAGCCTAAGCGGTAAATCCATTTGGTTCTGTATCAAATGTGAACCAAAACTAAAATTGTATTGTAGTCGTTTCTAATGTTAGGGCTGTTTCCTTTCAGCTCCTCTGTCCCCATCCACCACAAATACCCCACTTTAACTTACAGTCCCCCGAACACATTAATATCAATTATTTTTTTAGTTTTCAAGTTCTTATATTTTTGCCAAATAATAGTCATATTTTCTAGCTCAGGCATAATGCTAGAAGAGAAAATGAACATGAGACGCATGCTTCAGCATAGTTGTCCTCAGAAGACATTGATCTGAGAGATATAGCTATAGATAAAAGGGTATAAAAGGATGATTCTCCTATGAGTCCTCAGCTTCACTGAGAAGGTTCAATGAGAGAACCTGGGACTGAAGGGAGAGCGGTTTGGGGATTTATTGATTCGTGTGTAGAGAGCTTCAGCTTGTGATGATGACAATGTTTCGTAGGTGGGTGGTGATAGTGATAATGCCACAATATAAAGGGAGTTAAGAAGTGAATTATGCCTTTTGGGAGTTAAGGTTATCCTTTTATTTATATATTGTAAGAAGTGAAACAAAATGGGGGTATTAGACAAGTTAGGATATTTTAGGCTATCCAGTTTCCCAGTTTTTAGACTTTTTTTTCTAATTTTCTGTTTACCATAACTAAAATTTCGTGGTATAAACAAAATAATGCTAACATTCTATATTCCAAACCCAATGTAGCACCAACAACAAGTCAGCAAATTTGACTTTTGATTATCCTTAATCCTTCATCTTTTCTTACTTGTTTTATTTTTTTAAATTTCATATATAGATAAAATGTATGTTGGTCATATCCCTCTCTAAAACTCCTATTTTCCCAACACCTCACTCCAAACTCTGTGTTTTGCTTTGATGGCCATTTGTGTACATGTGTGAGGGGCAAGGCTAACCTACCAATGATCACCATGCCCTCAAGTGATTCTTTCTCCTTTAGTATCTATCCAGTGCCATATGTTGATAACTAGAGGAAGGGCATCAGAAAGCCTTCTGTTTAAGTTGGAAGTTTTAATTCTTTTGATCTTTTGCAGGTACCAGCGGTTGTTATGAGTATATGTATAATAGCTATGTCACACCCAGAGTTCAGTCTACCTTGGCATCCCACCCTATCTTTTTGCTCTTACATTCTTTCCACCCACTCTTCCATTATGCCTCCTGTTACAGACTTTCCATGTGACACTCACAGTCACTTACTTTCACCATTATGAAAGATTATGAGTCTTTACATTAAGGTCTACTCTTTGTGAGGAAGAGCTTCTCTGAGCATGGCTGAGAACACCTCAAATCTGTGAACAGGAATATAAACATTCAGAAGAGAGTTTGGCAACATAAAAATCATATCAATAAGTTCTTTCCTAGGGCCTACGACCTCCCTAGCTATAGATTTTTTTTTCTTTTTAGTGCTAGTAGGTTTATACTGCATCTGACCATCAGTAGTGCCTGTCTCTACTTTGTACAGGATTAATGTTCACTAGGTGATGAGAGCAATGGCAGTTGTAAAGTAGCTGAGATGGCTATCTTGGATGGCCAGTTTGAGTATATTTAGGACATATAATTCTGATGGTGTCTTTAGAGGTATTTCCAAAGAGGATTGACTATATAGGGAGGATTCATCCTGAATGTTGGTGGCACCATCCCATGGAATGCAGTTCTGGGCTAAATACAATAAAGGAGAAATGATGCTAAAAGGAGCCTCACCATTCACATCTCCATTTCAGTGAATATCATTGACAATATGCCTAAAGCTTGACTGCGTTACTTTCCTGCCATGATCAACTGAGCCTTTTCTTAAATTGGGGACCAAAGTTCTTTTTTTCCTCAAAGTTGTTTTCTGTCACAGTGATGAGTAGTATTAAACACAGACCTTGGAACTTAATTGCCTTTGGAGTCAGATTGATATGTGGTGCTGAAGTGATAGGACTTCTCCCAAAGCAGTATCCCTGTTCTGCCATCTTCTTTCTTTACATTGGATCTTTTATTATAAATCACCACTAATCATTTGTCAAAGAAAGCATTGGGAATAAAAATACAGAAATATAATTCAGTTTGGTATTACTTCTAAAAAAGTCTGATATTTCTATTGGTATCTGCATCTGAATCAATGCCAATTTTTTAAATAAATTTCGACTGATATATTTATTTGACATTCTATGATTCTATTGGACAACATACTTCCTCCTGTATAGCATCTTGTTTTACCATGAAATGATCAGCTTTGAGCTCTTCATTTAGACATGACTTCATATTTTATAGTCTCGGAAAAAAAAAGAGTGTATTCATTAAAAATCTGAGCTTCACTTCCATGTCTTTGAAGGACTCAGCTGTTCACAGAAATTCGGAGCCTTAATTGATGTTTCAGACTGCTGGATACTTGTTCTAAGTCTTCTGTATGTTTCAGTTCCACTGGGATATCTCTGGTTGTCACAGTACCATAGATCTGCTTATCATCATCCATATATGTGATGTTTAATACTTTGGGTTTGAAAAATAGTATGAAAGTCCCCTGACATATTTGGATTGGTAATTTTGAGATACTACAGAAACTCTGCTAATCAGTTTTAATTAAAGCATGAAATTATATCAGGTTCTGTGGGAACAGAGTTGATAATTTAATATGTAGTAGTTTGAATCACTTAAATGGCTAATAGGCTCCTGGTAAGAGGAAGACAAAGAATATTAATATTTCAAATAAAGTGTTGTGATATGAGGATTAAATTACCATACCGAACACAAAAGTTTTAGCTTGCTGAACTAATGAGAAAAAAATTGAACAAAATTGTGCTATAACAGAATGAACCATTTAGGGTTTTTTTGAGGTCAGATATATTATCAACATAATTATATTATCTCTTAAATTAAATTAATGCTAACTTGAGTATTATTGATTTTATAATTGTTGTATAGACATTTGTTTTAATAGTTGGAAACTATTTCTTTTTTAAGAATTAAAATCTAATTATTGTAATTATTTAAGTGTAACTGTAACGCAATTATTACAGTTATAGGAGTCAGAATTTTTTAATAAAAAATAACTTAGTATTCTCACTTGGATGTCAAAATTTTCCCATATTTCTTTGTTGTTGTAAGAGTTACATGGAACATTTACGAACCTACTCTTTTTGCTTACATTTAAACTCTTTTCCCATTGTTTGGAATTATTTGATTCTTAAAAACCAACATAAAAATAAAATCAGACCTAAAATGAAATATGCTTTTTAAATATGAATAGTATTTTCCAGATTAAGCTGTTTCTTCAATTGGACAAATAATGCCTAGTCCCTGCCATACTTCACCACAGAAGTGCAAACCTCAGCCAATTGCCCAGAGAGATGGCGGCCTCTTGCTCTTACTATAGACCTTTCATCAAAGCCAGGCAGTGTGGGCATTTTCCCAGCCTCGGAAGATGTTGCCTGAAGTCACATTCATATGTCTCAACTCAGTGCACTGACCAAGCACAGTGCAGAGACTACAGACTGCTTCTCAGTAGTCTTCACGTAGAGAGTCCGTGAGGAAGGCATAGAGCATGTAATCTTTACATTAGGCCTGAGCCTGATGAAGAGGAGAGAGAAGGGTTGTGTGAGCTACAGAATCAAGGAGTGTGCTGTGAGATTATGCCTCTTAGTAATATCAGAACCTATACCCATCAGGTCTCACCAGTGTGGATGCCAAAACAAAAACTGAACAAGAACAACAATAGATATGCTGACGCTGACAAGGTGAAGACTACAAGGTCTCACCCCTTCACAAGTAACCACAGGCATTTAGGAATACCGAGAGTGGGAGAAATAATTTTTCATAGAGAAGAACATAGAAATTGGTTATCCAACGGAAAATGGCCATCCCTGAAAACACACATACAAGTAACAAGATACAGACTAAAAACCTTACATTTAATGTCACACACACGCGTGTGTGTGTGTGTGTGTGTGTGTCTCTGTGTGTGTGTGTGTGTGTATGCTTTTAACAACAATTAATAGAAAATGAGGCCATGAATTTGAAAGAAAGCAAAATGGTGTAAATAGAAGGGTTTGTGGGGAGGAAAAGAAAAGGAAAATGATGTAATTATATTAACCTGAAAGATAAAAGGAACAAAAGTTAATGCCAATTGATTCTAGGAACTGTAAAAGTTAATGGTCTTGAGAACTCACAGGGCTTAAACGATGATCCACAGGTAATGGTGTTTGTCACCAAGTCTAATGATCTGTCTTCAGTGTCCTGAATCAATATGATAGAAGGAGAGAACTGGCTTCCAAAGACTATCTTCAAAACACACAGGCACATAGACACGCACATGAGTGCATATGAGCACACACTTCTATACACATATATACATATGTAATAAATGTCATTTCTAGAAATTACAAAAATTATAAAAATAAGGCAAGTAATTATTCCTTATCTGATTCCTACCAATGACAGGAAGACAAAAATCACACTTTGTAAATTCAAAGTCATTATTTTCCTGTAGTTTTTTTAATATTAAAAGCAGTTTCATGAAAAATTGGTTTTAGACATGAATATTAAAATAATTTTGTTTCACAAAATTTCATGCAATTAATCGTTTTATGTATTTTAGTCATATAAAATTCCTTCAAAAGACCTAAAATTTTCATGTTTTTTGTATGTAATTTATGCTATTAATTTTACAACTTCAATGTTAGAGGATAAGATTAGTTATTCTTGACAATATTCTTTTCTTTTTATAGAAGAAGACAATTAAAAGAATCTTGCATTCTAATGGAGTTCTACCTGGCTTTGGAAAATGGGATCACTACTGGCCAAGTATTCCCAGGAATCTCAAGGACACTCTTGTTAGTTATTAAAGATACTGGCTTACAAGAGCTGACACACCCATCCTTTTTCCCTTTTTGTTTTATTTATTTTAAAATTTTCACTTTGGTTTTAAGCATACATACATAAGTTAAAACTATCATCTATCTATTTTACCCCCTACAACTGATACTAATAATCTTCCTAGTTATTTGGTTTTATGTTATGTCTAAATACGTTTTTTTGTGGTAACCAAATTGTTTTTGAATTTTCATAGGTTTTTCTGTGTGAGATACAATACTATAAATGAATATAAGTGTTATCTTCCACAGTGATGATTTTAAAGGGTTCCATAATTTAAATAAAATAGTTTCCTACATGTAAATCCTAAGTAGAGATATTTCAACAAAGCACTGTTTTATTCCATTATACCACATAAAAAGTAAAAAAAAAAATTGCCCTAGGAAACACTGCAGTTTTTATTAAAATCTTAGAATTACCCACAAAGCACAAAATATTCGCTTTGTGTGTATGTAATGAAAATTTCTACATAATATAGTTGCATGAAATATTTTTATTGAGTGATACAATTCTAAAATAGCCTGGAGAGAGTATATGTTCTTCTCCAAGGACTGATGCTCTGAAGTCCTGAGACCGTGAACAAAAAATTCCACATTGAGAAAAGCTATGAGATGCCCCATTCCTTATTAAATCCTGTCACCCTGAATGAAAACTGAATTAAATTGTTGGTGGGAAAATGACAAAAATCTCTTTTCATTACTGTTCACTTTGTATGAAAGGGAAAATATTTCTTTGGTCTCTGAATAATAGACCCTTAATATTTTGACAATTCATTAGAAACACCTAGATAATTATGAGAATATGTTTTAAGAATTTAGACTTTTCTCAACAGCGATATATTTCTGCTTCTGGCAGCACCAATTACTTCAAAGAGGTGGATGGTCATCAAAGAAACTTGGTAGGGAATTTGCCTTCCATTTGACAAGGCCAACCATTTGGGCAAGAAGTTGCTCTTGCCTGGACTTCTTAATGGTATGCTGTATTATCTAAGACATGAAGGACCCACAAAAAAGTGACTGCTGAATTTTCCAAAAGATGGGATGATATTTCAGGGTTCCTGTTTCATGGACGAAACTGCTAGACATTCTGCAGGACACAGAAGAAAGCAACTAACAAACTTTGCCAGTACAAGGTAAAGCAGATCTTCAAATTTCCTGATTCACCAAGAAGTCTGCCAGATACAATGGACCTATAGACTGATGACAGGTGCCCCAACATTACAAAAGAACTTTGGGTGACTGTCCAGACAACAAGGTGTCTCTGTCATTTCCAGAATTTTGGAAGTTGCTTACAGTGTACTTCCTATTTATTTAGGTAATATTATTTACTTATGAAATCTTTGATAGGGTTGATGACTAGATAGTTATAATCATACTTTTCCTTAGTTGTGATAAAAGATAAATTAGATATAAAACTGTAGACTCATGAAGCTAGAAAAGATGATAGAAATTTTCCTCAAAATTTGCAAAATATAAATGAACTAAATATTGGAATTATAACTCTTGCTTGACAACTATTTTGTATATGTAATTTTACTATTTTAAAGTTAAAACCTTCTTTTCTAATTAGACAGAAAATGGGAGATGATGTGGGATGTTGCTTTTATTGGTTGATGAATATAGCTTTCTTGGCCAATGGCTTAGTGGAGTAAAGCCAGCCAGAAAATTCAAACAGAGATATAGGCAGAGAATATGCAGAATCAAAGAAGTGTATGTAGGTGACAAAAGAAAAAGATGCCAGAATATTACCTATAAGCAACATCCTTGTGGCGATGCAGAGATTAATAGAAATATGTTAATTTAAGATGTAAGAGCTAGCTAGGAATATGTTTGAACCATTGGCTAAACAGTGATATAATTAATATAGTTTCTGTGTGATTATTCAGATTTGTGAGGCCAAGGGAAAAAAAGTGCAGGGTCCATCTACAACCTTCAACAAAATATGGATGAGTTTTCCTAAAACTACCAATGTTAAATTCATCATTAACTGGTTATTTCTCTGTGAAATAATAATTCGACCACATTACATTTTTAATGTTCAAAATTATAATTAAGTTATTATCATCTTTGAAAATATTAATAGGCTTTTTTTTGGTTTTTAGTAATTTTCCTTTGATCTTTATTTTCAAAAGACTATTGAATACTAATAATGTGCTTTATTTTCTTTTTTGTTTTTATTTATTTATTAAAGATGTCTGTCTCTTCCCCGCCACCGCCTCCCATTTCCCTCCCCCTCCCCCAAATATTAATAGGCTTTAAATACACAGAATTTTTATAAACAAGAAGACAGCTGTAGCAGGAAATGACAATTAAAAACTTGGAGAATATATTAACACAAACAGATTTAAGTTAGAAAATATCAAAATGATGCCTTATATCCCAAATACTTAAAATGAATATTTCAGATTAGCAGATAGGATACTATTAGATAGTTAATGCATACTCTGTCAAAAATCTGGACCTACGACACTGTATATTAGAACTACCATAAATTACATAATAAAGCAGACTAAAAATAATAATAAAATTTAGAGAGAAACAAGTAATAGTTTTTAATAAGACTTCTTAACATTTTCAAACTCCAAGAACACTTTCTAACTGATCATGATACACTTTTAGTTTGTTGCCAAATAATTCCATGAAAATTTTTTGTTTTTATTGATTTTTATTGAGCTCTACAATTTTCTCTGCTCCCCTCCTTGCCGCTCGCCTACCCTTTCAGCCCTCCCTCAAAGTCCCCAAGCTCCCAATTTACTCAGGAGCTCTTGTCTTTTTCTACTTTTCATGTAGATTAGATCTATCCAAGTCTCTCTTAGTATCCTCATTGTTGTCTAAGTCCTCTGGGATTGTGGTTTTTAGGCTGTTTTTTGTTTATGTTTTATGTTTAAAAACGACTCATGAGTGAGTACATGTGATAATTGTCTTTCTGTGTCTGGGTTACCTAACTAAAAAAAAAAAATATGTTTTCTAGCTCCATCCATTTTCCTGAAAAAAATTCAAAATGTTTTTTTTTTCTGCTGTGTAGTACTTCATTGTGTAAACGTACCACATCTTCCTTATCCATTCTTTAGGAGAGGGGCATTTAGGTTGTTTCCAGGTTCTGGCTATGACAAACAATGCTGCTATGAACACAGCCGAGCACATGTCTTTGTGGCAGAATTGAGCGTCCTGTTGATATATAACCAAAAGTGGTATTACTGGGTCTTGAGGAATGTTGTTTCTTAATTTTCTGAGAAATCGCCACACTGACATCCAAAGGGACTCTACCAACTTGCGTTCCCACCAGTGTTCTCCTTTCTCCACAACCTCTCAAGCATAAGTTGTTGTCAGTGTTTTTGATCTTGTTCGTTCTTAAAGGTGTAAGATGGAATCTCAGAGTGCATTTCTCTGATGACTGAGGATGTTGAACATCCTCTTAAGTGTCTTCCAGCCATTTTAGGTTCCTCCATTGTGAGTTCTCTGTTTAGGTCTATACTCCATTTTTTTTTATTGGATTATTTGTTCTTTTGATGACAAATTTCTTGAGTTATTTGTTTATTTTGGAGGTCAGACCTCTGTCTGATGTGGGGTTAGTGAAGATCTTTTCCCATTCTTTAGGCTGTCGTTTTGTCTTGTTGACCATGTCTTTTGCTTTACAGAAGCTTTTCAGCTTTATTAATTGTTTCTCTCAGTGTCTGTGCTGCTGGAGTTATATTTAGGAAATGGTCTCCTGTGCCAATGCATTCAAGTGTACTTCCCACTTTCTCTTCTATAAGGTTCAGTGTGGCTAGCTTTATGTTGAGGTCTTTGATCCATTTGGACTTGAGTTGTGTGTATGGTGATAGATATGGGTCTATTTTCATTATTCTACATGTTGATATCATTACGCTAGCACCATTTGTTAAATATGGCTTCTTTTTTCCATTTGATTTTTTTTTTTGCTTCTCTATCAAAAATCATGTGTTCGAATGTGTGTGGATTAATATCCGGATTTTCTATTCAGTTCCATTAGTCCTCCTGTTTGTTCTTATGCCAATACCAGGCAGTTTTCAGTACTGTAGCTCTGTAGTATGAGTTTGAAGTCAGAGATTGTGATGCCTCCAGAAATTCTTTTATTGTACAGGATTTTTTTGGCTATCCTGGGTTATTTGCTTTTCCATATGAAGTTGAGTACCATTCTTTTGAGGTCTGTGAAAAATTTTGCTGGTATTTTGATGGGCATTGCATTGAATTTGTAGATTGGTTTTGGTAAAAACCTGTATGACAAGAACTTTAAATCTTTGAAGAAAGAAATTGAAGAACACACCAGAAAGGGGAAAGATCTCCCATGCTCTTAGGTAGGTAAAATTAACATAGTAAAAATGACAGTTTTCTCATATGAATTCTTAAGTTGTCAAAAAGTCAAGATTTCTGCTAACATTCTCTCTTAAATAGACAAATTTTATGTGTGTTGATACTTTAATATGTTTAAATGTTATCTATAGCATGGTATTTTAATAAAGCTATTTATTGAAATATCTTTATCCACTAAGATAAAATTATTAAAGAAAAATCTATGTGTTTATAATGAGAAAACATTGAGAAAATCAGCTGCCAAATAATCTTTTGTATGGTTTTATTTACATGCATAGTGTAACTTATGTCTTTGTATATTGAATTATAGAAAAGTACAACTGTAAATATAGACTGTTATAAAAGGGGAGATATGGATAGTTAGAGTTAAACTTTTGTTTCAGGCTGTGTCACTTTTCTAGTGAGCATCAAAGAAAACAAATGATTTAGATACTTTTTGCTTGCTCAAACTTGACCTTTGTACTCAAAATACTAGACGATGGAGATGAGAAGTCGAATCCATACTCTTTGATACATTCAATTTGTCTTAACAGCTCTGTGTATGGGTTGTAGGATAAAGAGGATTCGCTGGGACTATTGCTGTTGGAGATTCTCATACCTTTAGTTTACGTATGAAAATACAAAGCACCACAAACACAGACCTTCTGAGTCATTTTAGGGAACAGCCTATGGTCATGTCTTTCACATACCAGAAAGGGTTTGCTATGAACTTACGTTTCCTGAATTTTCTACAACATAGTACAGCCACATTTATTTGTTTCCCTAAATCTCTCCAGGAAAAATAAGCCAAAACCCTTTCCTTTTCAAATAATGTTGGTGCATAAACCTTGCCTCTGACTTCTCATTTTCATTTAATTTCCCAAAGAATCAGGTGAGGGCTCTGAGGAGATGTTATCCAACAATTCCATTATCTAATCACAAAGAGCAGATAATCCTTAGGGCATTTTTTTTTCTTCTAACACCTGTAATTCACCTTCTGTTTTTTAGCTTGCTTTCAATGCCTTTTCCCCTCTCTAAATCAAGAGGAATTGGTAGTTAATCTGGTCCAAAGATGTCAGTATTTCATCTGAAGTTTTAAGTACTAGCCTTCTATAATCTTAGTAACAGAATATTCCTTTTCAGAAAACAAACAATTTATTGAAGAAGGATTGATTTTAAAACTTTTATAACTGGTTTTTAATAGTTGGCAGACAAAGAAGTAACAATTTGGAGCAATCACTTTGAGTAACTGGAAACACATGCTGCAAACTGACATGATTTGCTTTCTGGTGCTCTCAAAACAAATCTGCTTTCGTTGGGACATCTGAGCCAACAGAACAAATGCTTTTCTTGGTCAAAAGCCTTATGCAATATTTTAAACTTCTCCTGTTATGGCCCACCCATGTCACTACACAATGACGTTCCTTTGTTTAAAGCTAATCCCAGCCTTCTATATTGGGGTCAAGCCTTGAAATAACCTCTAACAGCTCTAAAGGTTTCGAAGCCATTGAGATTTAGGGTCTTCAATTGGGGAAACTGAGGGATCTCTTTGTGAGGGTGGATAAAGAGGGAGAATGCTGAAAGAAATTATTGGAAAGTTCTGGACACTTATGGGTCAGGTAGCAAGCTGATACAAGGGAAACTCCTAATACTCTACACGCATTATTTTAGTTAAGACTCCTGACAGTAGTTGAACCACAGCCTTAACTGGCCATTGCCTGTGAACAGATAGGTGACTACCCCAATTGTCATTGCAGAATCTTCAACCAGTAGCTGATAGAAACAGATGCTGAGACCCATAGGCAAACATTAGGCTGAGCTTGGGGAATCCCGCAGAAGAGGGAAAGGAAGGGTTGTAGGAGCCAGAGGGATCAAGGATATCACCAGAAAAACCACAGAAACAACTAACTTGGGCTCATAGAAACTTGCAGAGTCTGAACCAACAACTAGGGAGCCCGCATGGGACCAATCTAGGCCCTCAACTTGTATGTGAGAGTTGTGTAGCTTGGTCTTCTTGTGAAACCTCCAGCAGTAAAAGTGGGGGAATGTTCCTAATGCTTGGGAACCTATTCCTCAAACTGAATTGGTTTGCCCATCCTTAATACAATGGGAGGTGCTTAGTCTTACTGCAACTTGTTATGCCATATTTTGTGGATACCCAAGGGAGACCTGCCCCCTTTCTAAATAGAAATAGAAGAGGAGTAGATCGGTGGAAGAGGGCAGAGAGGTAACAGAGAAGAGGAGGGAGGAGAGGAGAGGAGGGAGGGGAAAATGAGGTCGGGATGTAAAATAATAATGCTATGTATATCTTGAATTGGAGCCTCTTGGTTGTAGGGAGAGCAGAGAGCAAGGGGCTTGGAGCCCTGAACTATAGCTGCTTATATAGGGAGTCTGCCTAGCAACTTTTGATACTTTGATACTTTAACTGCTTTTCTGGAGATACACCGGCAGGAAAGAAAGCAGGGGAACATCCCTGTCAGTTACAGACCAAGATGTTCCCCTGCCGGTCAGGGGAAGTGTGGGCAGCTAGATCACAACAACTCACCCTGTTTTCCAGTGGAAGAACTGCAACCCTAATATGGAGTGATCTATCAAGCGAGGGTGGGGCCAAATGCCATCTTGTAATGGCAGCTATTCAAATCGGCTCCCAGCATTTTATAATCACATGTAGAACACTTCACATATCACACATCTGCCTTCTGACCCTGACCCTCTCTCCCAGGCTTTCCATATGTTGTAAAACAACATGAGTTGAACCTTTGCAGGCCAAGGTGCCATGCAGTTTGTGAAAGCCAGAGGCCACAAGGCAGGCAGGGGACAAATGCGCCATGCAGGCAGAGCTTAAGTGAGGAGTTTATTGAAAGAAAGATAAAGGAGGAGGAAGAGGGAAAAGGAAATAAAGAGAGGAAGAGAAAGAAGAGGCAAGGGCCAGCCTGCTTCTTCATAAGAGAAGACATAAAAGATCAGAAGTGTGAAGAGCTTGTCTCTTAAAGGGACCTTTGGACCTGCATTGTGATGGGGTAGCTAGCCATAGGACCTTCCACTGGCTAGAGTACTGCCTGGTTCAACTTGCCATGTGACAGGAGCCAGCAAAATGCCTGAATCTTAACATTATTGACATTTTCTTCTTATAAAAGATGGGGAAAGTAAGGGGATAGCATGTGGGATAGGGGTGGAGTTCTGGCTTCTCAAGACTGCTTTCTGCTGATTTATGGGCATTTGAATCTTAGGGGGGCTGAAAAAGCTGGAATATTGGTCACATCCTGATGTATCGGGTTGTTTTACTGCTGTCCAAGTTCTGTGAAACTGTCTGGTGTTTGTAAACCTGGCAAGGTGCTGGAAGAGAAGAAGACAAAGTCAAGTTCAGGAAAATTATTTTTCCTTAGGTCCTGGTGATTAAGGGGTAGGGTGTTAGGACCAGGGAAAGCCAGGGAGGCTTTTAAGGCTTGGTAATTGAGGCAGGTTTGCATCTGACCAGTTTGAGGTGAATCCTCCAAGTTGACTTCATAGAACTTACAAGAATTCTTTGAGTTTGTGAAAACATAATTTTTAGACACACAAACATTTCCATTATTTATAATTTGTACTGAAATTTGAATTGTAGAAACTGCAATATACTCATGTCAGAAGATTTTGGTTGAAAACATATACACTCTTCCATCTGGAAAACTGTGACAGGCATTTTTAGCACAATAAAAAGTATCTTTGAGGTCTATAGTTAGGAAACCACCATAGGGAATTTAAAATCTTAAGCTTGTAGCTATGATGACAGTGGTAGTTACTCTGTCAGGGTTAGATTAGTATCTTATTAGAACTTTATTGATTAATTCTGAGACTATGGACAGTAGCATGATAGAGAAATCTGGTGACTTGCATTTGTACACCTTAAAACCTTTTCTATCCTGAAACATTCTTAGGTCCCCAGATTTTAAGCTTTCTTATCTTCACATGAGTGACCCTTATAATGTACTTGTTTCTATTCCATCATTAAGATATCACCTCAGCGTTTAGTAAAAATCTGCTTTGTGAGCCTTGTACAGAGGAAAATTGTGTCTAGACTGAGTATTGGCTCTAGGAGAGCGAGGCCTGTGACCTGAATTTTACACAGAGAGCTGAGAAGACAGCTGGCAAAGGTACTACTCATCAAACTGCAAATTTTACCTGAGTTATTGATTAAAAAATGACAGAGACTTACCAGACTGACTACCTAGACAGCCGCCCTGGGGTCCTGCATAGTCTCTGAGGGCAGGGGCTTCAGGGCAATGTCCATCTTACGATTGCAAGCATGGTGCCTGACAAGTTTCAGAAGATCCTGTGGGTTAGGAGTTGGTTGGAAGACCAACCTATCTTGCCCTGGATAATGAGGCATTTGATTCCAGTGTCTCATTATCCTCATCTGAAGAGGTTCTTAACAGCTGCTGAGGTGAAAGGTAGTTTTTGTTCAGTGGCTAGTGCTACCACGGGAAAGCAAGCTACAAGAAGTTCTTCTGCTTCCAACCATCTTCTTTGGAGGAAATGGGGTTGGTGCCAGGTGCTAACATGTCTCTCGGTTACAAAACACCTGTATAACTGAAGATTTAAATACTGTATTTCTCAGCTCTCTGAGCATTTGGGGGCTGTCAAAATTGGGTATGTGTGAGTTATGACTACAGTATAGGATTTGCTGAGAGGCTGTGGAGGAATGTTTTACCCAGAGTCCTCCAACTTGGGTGTAACTGGTTTTAACATAACAGGTCAGATGTATACTTGTGGAGGACAAAGAAAGAAAAAAATATTTGCAATAGAAGCTTATCAGTAAAATCTGAAAATACTTAAGAACAGCTTACAGGAAATCTCTAGGTTAGCTTTTGTTAATCTGAAATAGATCTTTAGAGTGTTAAAATTTTATCACTATGTTGAATATATTTTAAGGCAGGGTTGAATCACATTGACAGTATATTGTAACAGATCTAACCATATTTTTATATCATCATTTTTTTTGTTTTTTTTTTGTTTTTTTTTGTTTTGTTTTTCGAGACAGGGTTTCTCTGTGGCTTTGGAGCCTGTCCTGGCACTAGCTCTGTAGACCAGGCTGGTCTCGAACTCACAGAGATCCGCCCGCCTCTGCCTCCCGAGTGCTGGGATTAAAGGCGTGCGCCACCACCGCCCGGCCTTTATATCATCATTTAAAAGTACATAACAACTTAAAATATTTGAGACTTGGTTTCTTCTTTGTCTAGAAGGAGATACAATGAACAGAGTTTATTAGGACTGATTAAAACATTTTAAAATAATAATTATATGAACATATATGCACAGATTTGTCACAGGTAGAAGAGAGAAGATCTGTTACACATTGGTAGGTTGGGGTCCCTGCAAGCCAGTAGGGCAAGTGAGAGAGCTAGCAGGCAGTAGTCACACGGTCATCTTTAGCAAAGATGGTGGTTAACTCATCTGACATGCCCTTAGCCAAGATGGCACCTACCCATGTGTTGCAAGGTACCATATAGACTTTAAACCATGGACGTTTAGTAAGACACACATAAAGGGCACAGATATTCAGAATCATGCACTTTCACACATACATCCCACGCATATGCTCCCAGCCCACAGCCAGGTGGGAAAGAAGAAGGACTTGCCTGTCCGATCTGAGGTAGAAAAGGTGGGGACAGAGACAGAGCAGCAACACAATCAGGGAAGAAAGAGAGACCTACCACCCAGAGCTGTTGTAGTGGCAGCAGAGACAGGACAAGCCGAATCAGGAGCAGAAGGAGGGGGAGCACGAGCAAGGAACTCAGGACTGCGAGGGGTACACCCACACTCTGAGACAATGGGGATGTTCGTTCGGGAA
>NC_022031.1:65682555-65690992 GCF_000317375.1 Microtus ochrogaster | reverse complement strand
GGGGGGCGGTGGCGAGGAGGAGGCGGAAATCCTCAATAAATAAATAAATTAAAAAAAAAATCTTGAACAGGAGTGAAACAGAACTTTTAGAATGGGGGTGGAGGTATATGCTCCCAGGGGTCCCACCTCATGACAGGCTAAGCCGTAGTGGGATGGGGAAGGTGGGAAAGAGTGTTTTAACATGATCATATTCCAGAAACAAGAGGCAGACAGAGAAGGAAATGGACGACAAACAAAGGGCTTGGGGTGCTGGCATACACATTTCAACTATCGGATCACTGACTGAAAAAGTCCTATGGAGTGATGGGATATCGAAGTGGCTGCTTGAATTGTTTTCTATTGGGGCAGGCACAGTCTCCATGAGTGAGGTAGAGATAAGGTCTAGAGGTTGAGCTGGAGCATCCCAGAGCTTCAGCATGAACCACACCTCATGCTGGCCTCGGGGCTTCACCCGTGAGGTCCAGGGGCCTTAGTAAGTGGGTGGGCACAAGCTGCAGCCCAGTGCCATAGCGTGAATACAGGGTTCCAAAAGCTATTAGCCAGAGAGACTCATGGTTGCCCAGTACTGGGACTTTCGACTGGAGGCAGAAGGTGAAAAACCATTTTCGAGAGGTGAATCCTCAATCATAGAAAACATGGTGAGAGGAGGGGAAGGGAAGGGGCCTCCCATTGCTGTTGGATGTAGAATTCCAATGATCTTTAGTTGGAAAAGCAACCCGATTGAAAGTTACAGGGGTTTGGCAATTCTCAAGATGGTCAAGTTTCACAATATCAAATGTTGTAAAACAGTACAAGGTAAGGCCACACGTTGCATAATAGCCAGGAGTCTCACGACCCATAGTGGACAAATACGCCATGTGAGCAGAGCTTAAGTGAGGAATTCATTGAGAGAAGGGCACAGGGGAGGGAAGAGGGAAAGAGAACCCCCCCCCCCTTTCTCTCTCAAGTGAAAACGTGTTTCAAATGATTCTGGTGTGCATTCGAGGCTGAAAAACTCAAATGTAATAATGACTTTTAAAGAAATACTAATATTCTAAAGATTAATTGAAAACTTACTTTAAAAGTTATGCCATAGTGTTACAAGGTCACAAAACTGAACTCTCGGCTGTTGATAAAGTGTTCTATCATCACCACTGAAGTTGCTCAGAATGGGGGACTGTCTATTATTGAAGATATCCTATTTATAACTCCTGTGCTGATTCACTGAAATGGAAACTGAAGCTTTGTGGCTTTTATACTCTAGATAAGACGACTTTAATGACAAATGATAGTCTTGCAGTTTTCAGATATTTTAAATGCAGATTGCATTTTGCATGCTCACAGTCCATCAATTTTTCCCACAGCTATAGAGAGGTTAAAAATACATTACCAGCTTCAGGCATCCTGATAAATTTTCAAACTGGAATTTATTAACTATGAAATGTTTGTTCTCAAAATATATTTCATTTCACAGTGGACTTTGGAGTGAAGTCCCTTACCTGTCATTTTTCAGAAATATGTTCCTTCCTTTTTCTATCTGTATCTTCTGCATCCTATGATATACATTTATTGGAAATGATTCAATTATTTTCAAATCTTGTATCTTTGGGGGGGGAGGGAAATGGGCTATTAAAAGCAGATTTTCAATGTATTAATATAAGTCCTTTTGGATCTTTAATCTATGTAGGATATGAACTGTCACATTGAACTGAGTTTTTCCCCGAACCTTCATTTTCTTCCTCAGGAACAGATATAGGAAATATTTTATGTAAATGCAAATACTAACATAGTCATAACAGGGTAATATTGCTTTTCTTAAAATATAAGAGCTAGTTTTGGGTAGGTGAGTAGTAATACAGGTTAGTTTGTAGCATATTCACGTTCAAAACAGTAACTGTTTAGGTAAAAATGGTTTTGATCATTCTTTTTGTCATTTTTGTCTTTTGTGTTTATGCTTCAGAAACAGCAACTTTTAAAAAAGATTTTCTCTACTTAAAAACAGTAAAATAGACTAAAATAATGTCATGATTTATTGGACAAAAAGCAACATAAATTTTGACTATAAAGTAGATAGGACACACTCTGCCAAGCTTATTGTGCAGATTTATGGAGAACACAGCATTTAAAGAATATGAGTTATAAATGCACTAAAGACCAGCTTGAAGAAATCACATAATTCTCAAAAATGTAAAATATTGATGAATGATAACATGTGAATGTACAAAAAATACTCCAAGCAAACTGGTAAGCTAATAACTGTGTGCGATAAACTGTGTGATACTTGAGAAAAATAGTTTTCCTATAATAATAACATTGCATGTAATAAGAGGAGCTCAGTGAAGCCTGGGGCAAAAACCTAAAACCAAAACCAAAACAAAAAACAAAAACCAGAGTAACTACAAGAAATAGAAGCAGATATGGTAAATTTTATAGATGTGAGTTAGTAAATGGTTAATCAATACTGATAGATTATTTTAAAATAACTGATAAATGAAAGCAAGGTTAAATAAGAGGTGAGTATTGATAAATTTGGTCTCATTGATAATTAAAATAACCATAAAGCAATTCAAATGTTTATTACTTAAGGACAAAACTTTCCCAGATCTCAGCTATGTTTGTGAAGATGTTTCCGAAATAGATTGTCAGCTTTTGTTTTTTTTTTTTTTTTTTTTTTGGTTTTTCGAGACAGGGTTTCTCTGTGGTTTTGGAGCTTGTCCTGGAACTAGCTCTTGTAGACCAGGCTGGTCTCAAACTCACAAAGATCCGCCTGCCTCTGCCTCCCAAGTGCTGGGATTAAAGGTGTGCGCCACCACCGCCCCGGCTTCAGCTTTTGTTATGTTGAGTCTATTACCATTAATGTAATATGCACTGAATTCTGAGTTTAGCTTTAAACCTAACCCAAGCATTGCAAGTTATTTTGTTATTTTTAAGGAAGTGAACCATTTATTTTTGAATTCAACTGTTTAATTTTTAAATAAGTTACTGAATAAGATAAAATATGGTTATATTCATAAATAGTTCTAATAGTGCTAAAGCTTTGCACTCTTTGGCTTTTAACTAATAAAAACTCTGATTATGCTTGTGGCACAGTGTCCCTCACATCATTAATAGAAACATAGCAACTCTATATGAGATACATGGGGGATGTGTGAAGATAATAAATATTATTAAATGAAGTTAAAAATATAAATAGAACTTAAAATGAATGTTGCTATGAAAGGTGTCAACAATTCAGTATAAAAATGCAGTTACCAGCCTTTACTCTAAGTCACAAAAATAACTGCATGGCAAATCTTCTAAATATGCTTTTAAAAGGAAATATGAAAATGGAATCATTTCTGAAAGAAAGAAGTTACAATGAATCACCAAAGTGAATGATCTCCCAGAGAGGAAAGCATCTATTTCCTATTTCAACATTCAAAGATGAATGTTTAACTTTAAAAGTACACAACACAAGTAAAGTCATTGCACTTGGGCAGAGATGATGGTGCAGGTAAAGGCATCCCTACAATGTCTGACAACCCGAGTGTGATCCCAGAGTCTTCATGGTAGAGGAGAAGACAAAACCCACAGCGTTAACTTTGACCTCCACATGCGCACTATAGTGTGATTTTCTTGTATGAATTATTAATTATATAAGATTTCATGCTTAATGCTTTTATTGTCAATCATTTAAAATATTTCCTAATTTTATTTCTCTGACCATTGTTACATTAAATGTATATTTGACCATTCCTCAGTAAGTTTAGCAGCCATTATTTGTAATTTAGTTATATAGCTTTTGTTATTATACTCCAGACAACTACAGTTACATCCTTATGCAGAAACTGTCCTCATCATCTATAGGGAGCTTCATGCTCAGTTACCATGTCTTCCCTAAAGGTGGCCTGCATTAAGTTATTTCATTTCTTCCTATTGGTATATGACTTATTTTTTCCTTTTTGCATATGACTGCTGACATATGATATATCTTTCAGTTAAACAAGAAATGCTACACAATTTAATTTTATGTCCATTCTGATTTTAGTGCTATTGGTCTAAGGAAATTTGGTTCTATTATTTCCCCCATGTTGTTTAGCTTTTCTATGGAAATGCTAATTTTTGTTTCATGTGTATATTTATGCATTTATTGCATATATCCATTTTGATCCCAACATTTAATCCTGAATGACATTTTAGCCAAATAATAGGATATTTTTCAAATGTGATCCTTTATAAAATTTAAAAACATGCTTAGTTTAATTGTTTTCTTTTATAGATGTTTACATATTATGCTTAATTACATAAGCAAATGCAGCATAAACAAAAGTAACACACCGTTACATAGTTAAAGTAATATTCTGCAACATAAACAAATGTAGCATATCTTTGCCCAGTTAGAATAATTATTCACAACATCTAATCTTCTGAGATTATACCACAGCAACAATGAAATTTTAATGTGAAGTCTGAACTTTAGGTAATATTCAGAAGCCATTGTACAGTAATTAATTGTAATTAACACAACTCAGATGGAGCATATTGTTGATGAAAAGTATTCATGTGGAATTGGGAATGTGTGAACTTTCAACTTTGTTTGATAACTTAGATGCTTTAAGAACAGTTCATTGAAACAAAAATCAATATATTTTACCAAATTTGGTGGATAAGCTGGAATATTTGAGAAGTTGTGGTGAGTTATTAACAAAATGTGTTATATGGCCATATAAAAGTAAAAATTAATAAGTAAAATAAGTAAACAACATAATCATCATAATAAATACAGAAAAGACTGTGACATCATTGTCACTGAGTATTTTAAAAGTTCTTAGCTACATAATAACAGAAAATAGCTATGATGATCCACCCTGCAGTGTAGCACTGGCTGAGCTCCCAAAGTCCAGTTGAAGAATGGAAGGAGTGAGACTATGAGCAAAGAGTTCAAGACCATGATGGGGACACCCACTGAAACAGTTTACCTGAGCTAATGGGACCTCACCAACTCAAGCCAGACAGGGAAGAAACAAGCATAGGATCAAATTAGTCCCTCTGAACATGGTTGACAGTTGTATGGCTGGGGCCATACAACAAAAACAGTAGCACCAGGATTTATCCCTACTGCTTGTACTGGCCTTTTGAGAACCCATTCTCTTTGGACGGAAAACTTGTTCAGCCTAGACGTAGTAGGGAGGGCCTTGGACCTTCCCCAGCGCTACATGCCTTACCCTCTCTGAGGAGTGGATGGTGGTGGGGTAGGGGGAAATGTGGTGGGAAAGGGAGGAGGGGAGGGAGTGCAAACTTGGATTGGTGTGTAAAATGAAAAAAAAAGATAGTTTGTTTTCTTTCTCTAAAATATAAAAATAAATGTGCTGAAGAAAAACAGTCACACAAACCACTAAAGTAAAGGAATTTAGAAAGAGACCTAAAACAGAGCTCTTCTCGACATGCACTTCAGCAACTGGAAATGTGAAGCCAGGGAAGCTGAAATCACACATGGTTTTACAGAAACAATATAAATGAGTTTAATATTTAGATCAACACTGGAAATGTACCAGTTGTTGTTTACCTTTTACTGTGGAAAAGTGTAGTTTCATAATTAAGAAATTTTGCATTTTGTCATCTATATGAAGACTTTCCCAATATCAAATGTAATGTGATAATTGATATCCTGCAGAACTCATCATTGTTTTTGTTGCTTCCCTTGCCTCTGAAATAAGAACAGTGTGAAGCAGCCAAAAGGTGTGTGTTGTCCATGGTACATCTCACCCAGAGAAACTCAGGTTAATGGGCTACTAATGTTTATGTCACACCAGGGAGATGAATTTACAAAACATCAACCTACTCAAAGGCCTGCTTCCAAGGTGATGATAGATCTTTGTCCTAAAGGAGCTATATTGTATTGCTCTCATAAACAAACACATTGTCCCTTCTTCCAAGGAAGAAACTGTCTTTTGAAGCCATAGCTCATAAGCAGTGCATAAGATGGTTCAAAAAATTATGAAAGATCTCATAAGTATTTTTCAAATGCACCATATATATATATACACATATATATGTAATATGTCATAATCTCACTTTTGAAAAATCTTGTATGTGCACATTGTATATTTGCATGTTGACTTTTTAATATAATGATTAACTTTACACATCATAAAATAAACCCACAATTCTAAATGTGCATAACCATACTCATAAAATCATTGCTGTGTATGTTTTATACACAATCTATATATTTCTTTAATTTAAAAAGTCTAAAATGTTATATAACAATATTTAGCAGTATTTTTATGAAATTTTAAAATAAGTGACCTGCTATATATTATTAATGAACAGCAATTTAAAATTGATTATTTGGGCCCACTGACGGACAGGAAGATAGGTTGTTTTGTTCAACATGTTTTAGATGTGCATGTTATCCTTTTCCTTTCTTCCCAATATAGATTACTATGAATGAATCAATAACCATTACGGCCTTACTTTACCAGGTTGTAAGCAGACATTATAGAATATAAAATGACTCCAGGCTCAGTGCCAATCAGTGGAAATAGAGTGTGCAAAACACAAAAACAGAGAATTGCTCTTGGAAAGTTTGCATAATTGTCCAGAGACTTCAAAGAAATTTCTGCAAATAGAAATTTTGGGATTGTTTATGAGCGTTTTCCTTATTCTTTACCACTTAGTTTCTCACTGTAATGTGGGTAGACTAATACTTCTACCCACAGATTACCAAACCATTCTTCTCCCAGGTATAACCCACAATAAAATAGATCTTCTTTCTGATTGAAAACGCTTTATATTGTTTTATCAGGTAAAACATATTATTGCTCCATTTTTTACAAGATAGTGTTAAGAATTCATTTAGTTTTTATGAAATTTATTTATATATGTGTTTGTTTTATTTTAGGGGCATGTACAAGTGCCTGCCTGTACTTATGTCTGTGTACCGCTTTCGTGTCTTTGTCCCTGGTGGCTAGAAAAGGGCACTGGGTACCCTAAAACTGGAGTTATAGGCATTTGTAAGTGATGTGATATAGGTGTTAGTAATAAAACCCAGAAATAAAACAACACCAAGTGCTGTTAATTAAGCCATATTACCACCCGCTATACTTCCGACTTGTTTGATAAGATTTTCTCCTCTTTTTCTAAAAGCTTTTGAGTTGCTGTTGTGGCTTGACTAAAAATACCCCTGCCACAGAACCAGAGGGAGTGGTACTATTAGGAGATGTGGTCTTGTTGAAGTGGGAGTGACCTTGTTGGAGGAAGTATATCACTTGGGGGTGGGCTTTGAGGTCGAGATACTCCAGGCATGCCCAGTGTGACTCTCTTTTCCTGCTGCCTGTGGATTAAGTTGAGATCTTTCAGCTCCCTCCCCAGCACCATATCTGTTTGCTTCTCACCATACTTCTTGCTGATGATAATGGACTAGACCTCTAATCTGTAAGACAGCTCCAATTAAAGATTTTCCTTTATAAGACTTGTCATGGTCATGGTGGCTCTAAACACAGCAACAGCAATCCTAAGACCTATACTTTTTTTTTTTCTAATTTCTATGCAACTCAGTCTGACAACAAAATTTTATATTCATGCAAGTGTTGTAATAAGCTACAGGTAAAGAAAGTGAGATGAACGTATAACAAGAGTGCTTAGTGAAACGCTAAACTGAGTGACATATGAAAGAAAAAAATAGACATTCTTTGTATACAAAATTAAAGAATAAAATCAAAATGGACATTTAAATTTACAAAAGAAGAGAGTCCTCACAATGCTGGGTTCACTGAACTGTACATAGACTAAAGAACTGAAGCAAGCTAGGAAGTCTGAAACAAAGTAAGAAAAATAAGAGTTAAAGTGATGTCCTATCAATGGGGAAATGACAGCTTGAAATTGCAAACAAAACTGTGACTCTGGAAGAAGCAGTCCTCAGGTAATTCACTGAAAACTTTACAGGATTGTTACTATATAAGTTACACACTAGAGAAAGTGAAAAACTGACAGATGTGGAGAGTTGGTAGCAATCAATTATGACTCAGAGACTGTTAATGCAAACCAAAGTTTGAGGTCATATTGTGATGAGATCATACTAGTTTGAAGCTTTTTTAGCCACTATATTCCTCCTATAATATACTAAAGAAGTAGAGGTAGAATGTTGGGACGTAGCCTTAACTTTCTGTACAAGCATGAGGACCTGTGTTAGATTCTCAGGACCAAAGGAAAACAGACAGGCTTGGAGAGGGGATGAATTTGTAGTCCCAGCACTGGAAATGAAGAAACTGGTGGATTCCTAGCATCAACATATCTTGTGAGTACCAGACAATTAGAAGATTTTCCAAAATGGAGGATATCACCTGAGGAAAAACATCTGGGAAGTTTATGTGACCTCCACATGCACAAGCTGACCTATGCATACACACCTGTGCATAAGCACACACACACACACACACACACACACACACACACACACACACACACACACCACACA
>NC_022031.1:65670892-65682455 GCF_000317375.1 Microtus ochrogaster | reverse complement strand
ACACACACACACACACACACACACACACACACACACACACACACACCACACATACACACACACAGAGGAAGTAATAAAGGTAGGTAAGTGAAGGTTACATATTTTATTTTTCAGTTAGATTATCTTACAAAATATTCCAAATGTATTAACTCTTTCAATAATAATGAAACTTATATTCATCCTTTTTACAATAAATTAGATGCTAGTGAAGATATTCGTTAGACAATAGGAAAAGAAAATAATTGGAAGGTGGATGCTATTAAAATTTATTCTTTGGGGAACAATAAATAAAAATTGTATGTTATTAAGTGAGTGCATCTCTATTTTGTTGTAATTTCATAAGTAATCAATGATACTTTGATCACAGTAACTGGATATAGAAATTTGTCTCAAATATTAAAAATCACAAGGTATTTGAAATAAGTATATTAAGCATGTTATCTATATTTGTAGAATAAATTATTTCACGGCTGGTAAAAAGTGATCTTCTTATGTTCAAGCCTTTTATTCCAGTTCACTAGAAAGGACACATAATTATTTGTAAAAGGATCTTTAGAAATACTTACAAAGGTAAGCCTTCATTATTGCTTACCTTAATGCAATACATACCCCTCCCTTTGATGTTACATTAAAGGCAATTACTTAAGACTGTTTGTTACTAGAATATGAGGACTGAATTTAACACAGTGAGTTCTAGCCTCTTTGTATCACTTGATTATTAATATGTACATAATTAAAGATCCCATTTGCTATCAACTTTGTAAAACAGTAAATTGATTTTTATTTAAGAATTCAAACAGTGTGGCAACATCTTTAAAACAAATTTTCTCTTCCAAGAATGACTGAAATAAGGATTTTTAAATAAATTTGTGTATTAAATTTCTTTGATGACAGAGAAAACATTGCACAAAAGAACTTACATTATATTAGAATCTTATTCTTTGCAGACTCTCCAGTAGTTCTGTTTAAACAGATGTGCCACAGATGTGGAAACATCTGGTGGGTCAATGAAATTTTGCCATGGCTGTACTCTGGCCAGAATTATGCACTTACGGACATCTAATTGTTAAGTAAGGACCCTTCCCTGGAAGAAGTTAATGCATTGCTTCAAATGATGTATTACTGTTTGCTTTTCCCTTATTTTTAATAAGTACATTCACATGTGCTCACTAGAAATAGCTTGGTACCCTTGGTTACTCTCTGTTTGTTTTGGAAATGGTCATACAGTTCTTATTGGCCTGTATGTAATCAACTGCTCAAGTGTAAGCTGATTCCCATCGTCTTTTTTCTATTACCAAGAGATCTGGAAGTCCATTCAAGTCACAAGAATTTTATCTCGATCGTTCTTGCTAAAAATACTAATTTGCTAAGTTTTAAGACTTTCTTTTTCTTTGCATAGCTATTGGATGTCTCGGAAATAATTGAAATTTCTTTTTATTTTGTGACAAATATAGGCCAGTCTTCATGTGCCTCTTTTCTTTCAGTGGGATAAACATGTAAGACAAAGTATACATCACTTACATGTTATACGCATTTGTGACTGTAAGTGTTTGGGGGCATTCCGATAATATAAAATTTGGAATTTTAAAGATTATAGATTCAAAATTTTACATTTTATTTTAGTGTGTATTTCAAGTTCTTCACTGTAAAAATCTACAATTTTCACATGTTCCATGTCTCCATTTTTATGAGCCAGGAGACATTTGTGAGATTTAAGGAAACAGTTTATAAAGCTAAGAGTCAGAATGTCTATTACATTTACCTGAATCAGAGCAAATTAATAAGATTTGCAGAACTTTACAAAGTGTTCAAATCCTGAGGGAAAAATAGATTGTATGGTTGGACTTAGTACTGGGAATTCAGGTGATATGTGGCCACAGTAACAGACTTCTCAATACTGAATGGGCAGAAGTTGCATGACTCCAGGGATCAACGTGCACCATGGGAAGCTGTAAAACCCATCTAATATTTATCAAGATGTGTACTGTAATGAAAATAGCTTAAAATCATTACACTATACAGACAGCCTCAACTGGGAATAAAAAAAGCAAGACAAAGATGTGTAATGGAAGTAAAATCCTTATCCTGCAGGTTTATCCCCCTCCTTCAGGCTTGTCAACTATTTGTTTATTTTTCTGTCTATGCTCACATTTCCATTGAAGTAGGTTTGCTTTCAATACATCATGAAATACTCGGATCATCTGGTTTTTGTTTACTTGCTTACTTGTTCTTTTTAAAACAGGTCATTCCTCCCCCAAAGAGTGTATTTTTCTTTGAATTTAAACTCAGCCCAAACATCTATATTTTAATCAGATCATACTAATCTGAAATATTAACTCTGGGCCAGAAAGTCATTGAGCACTCCTTCTCCTGCTTGTGAATAAGTAAACATGGGCTGTGAGTTTATACTGTATCCCCACAGTTCAAAATCATTGTGAAGGAAGGTTCTCAGCTCCAAATATTCTATTCTCCAAATATTTTCCATTACACACATTTGCTGAAAACAGACTTCCCCCACACAAAACACAAAGATTCTTTCAACGTTTCACTATAAAGGTCTAGAAACTCTCAAAGCAGTTTGCATGGTAATCAGTCTACAGTGGGCTTCTAACTCCTTCACCACAGATGCCAAGGCTTCTTCCAGGTTTCCAACCAGGATATTTGCCTTGGCCTCCTCTTTTAGCAGCTGTTAAATGCTGTAATGGCTGCAATGACATATGCTAAACCTTCCTCAGATGTCTTAGCACAGTGGTAGATCCTTTCCTACTAACAGACAATGAAAGAGAAAGGCTGACATCACATCTATAAGAACTTTTTAATCTCTGGTGTGGTATAGATTGTTAAGATTCCAGATGGTAAATCCACAACTCACCAAATGTGTTTTCACCTCTGCACAAGCACCAGATTTAATTAACTATCTGTTTCTGCTTAATTATGCCTTTGTTTTAGTTTTGGATTTGAGACCTTCTCTTTCTCTTCTTCTATCCCTCCCAACAAATATTTGATGGACTGTTTTGCTCCAGGTACTCATTTCTGCATTTCCAACCCTTGAGTCAGTGTAAATACCAACAATGCACTAGAATGGCTCACTCCAGCAAGAGAGGGCAATTTTGATAGTATTAAACCACATGGAAATAGTTTTGTTTACTAAAATCACATGCAATTGTGATAAATTGAATAATAAAATGAAAGGATTTTGAACATAATTTCCTTGTACAGAAATGCACCTTAAGTGGCCAGTCCTCAGTTGATAAAATATGGGATGGCTTGTGAGTGAACAATTTTCATCTCTTTGTTGAGTTAAAAAAGAGAAGTAAAGTGTAAAATTGGTATAACATGCTAAAGAAAATGTTATAGTGTGTGAGGGTCTTCTACACCTTAATGAAAGCTGTGATGGTAGAGATTCTAACAATTATTTTTTCATCACATAGACCAGATCATGTTTAAGGGAGATGTTTCTTTAGTCTCATAGCCTGAAGGAATACATGTTCCAAGGTTTGCTGGGTAAATATCATAGTCTTTGTCCCTGGAAAGAAACTCTTAGCTTCTTACAGCAGGAACAAAGTATCGATCTTATTTTATGCTACTATAAATGGTTTTTATTTTCATAGTTTATGCAAGCACAGGCTAATAACAAAAGTTTTGACTGGTAAGTTTCATCAACCACATTGCACAAACTGTTAGTCTGATAAAATGGAAAATCTGATTCCTTGATTCTTAAATAAAATGGCAGGTAACTTGTGTACATTGGATAATATATTTCTTACTGAAAAATCTAATAATTGTGCCTATGCTAAACAGGCATTGAAAGAACAAATGATGAAGTCATAATGATGAAAAATTTTATAACTTAAAGGTCAATTTATGGTAGTAATGGAAGGATTATTGTTTGGTGACAGTGTTAGTCGATCAAAATACTACATTAAAATTCTAGGCCTATGCTATTTTAATTAATTCAAATTTATTATATTAGCTCTTTGGGACTTTTTAAAAAAATGATTCATCTTTTTTTAAAAAATATATTTATTATGTATACAATATTTTGTCTGCTTGTATGCCTGAAAGCCAGAAGAGGGTACCAGACCTCATTACAGATGATTGTGAGCCACCATGTGGGTGCTGGGAATTGAACCCAGGACCTTTGGAAAGCAAGCAATGCTCTTAACCTCTGAGCCATCTCCAGCCCTCTTTGGGACTTTTGTTGAATGTATTTGATCATATACGTTCTGTGTAACATGAAGGGCCTGCTTGTTGGAGTTTTCTGTCCTGTCCCGTTCCCACAGCTGTTTACCTGTTCTGAACTCATCCATTCAACTGCCTTTCATTAGATCCTCTTGGTTATCTACCACTGCTATCTGCTCCAATCTTCTCTTCTTTCTTCCACAATGAAGACCAGTCTGGATGTTTCTCAAATTGGAAATAAATCCACTACATAATGTACATATACTATTATTGGCATATATTTAAAAATCTATATCATATATGACATAATAATATATAATATTATATATAAAATCTTTATCACATTGCTGGCTGCTCTATTAACTAACAATGGCCAGGAAACAGAAGCTGATTAGCTGTGCATCAACTAATGAATGCACACTAAAATGTGGAACATTTACATATTAGGATAGTATTTGGAAGTTAAGAAAAGCAAAATTTGGAAACTAGCAGATGATACTGGAAGTATCAATCATTCTGAACGAGGTAACCTAAAGCCATAATAGACAAACTTGCATGCTTTCTTCCATTTTTGGATGTTAATTTTGAAACTTCAGATATGTATATTTCATTTTGATTACTCACAGAGGTCAGGAAATTACTAAGTTGCATTAGAAAAGGGGTGTTTAAAGGCAAAGAGATAAAACACAGTAATATAAAGGGCTATAAAGGAATAAAGAAAAATGAATAAAGTTTATGTTTTAAAATAGTCTTGTTTTCAATGCATAGCATGATCTAATTCAACATTTTTATTTGTTATTATATTTTTATATACATTTACTTTTAGTAGTTTGAAGGAAACTTTACATATAATATTAATGAGTTATTGAAAACAAGATGCTAGTACATTTCTTGTAGTGTAAAATTAAAAATAAATAATATTTGATTGAATATAAATTTGATTTGTTTCACCTAATCTGCTGCATGCAAAATATTCCTTCTTTTTATACTTTACTGTCTTTGTCCACTTCTTTCATGTCTTTAGAGACCTCACTACTAGATAAATTAAATAGATATTGCTAGTATGTTGACTTCTCCTTCAAACCTGTCTTATTTATAAATAGTATAAGTATTATAAATATATTACATATAAGTACTTAATTTTTATTTTTTATTTTATTTTCATATTTAGTCTCCATAAGACTACATATTTTAAAGAATGAAACGTATTTGGTACTACTAAGTTGTTCTAAAATAAAATTTTATTAAAGAAGCATACATCTATCTACACATTTTATATAAGCACAGTAAACACTCAAGACTTTCTGCAGCTGATTTACTTTGGCTCGAGTACTATATCTAAAGAAATCTCCAAGTGTCTGTAGTGTGTTTCAGAGATCAAAGTATTTTCTGGCATTCTGGGGGGCTTGAGTTCTATTCTAACACCACAGGAAAATAAAGCAAGTTTCCGGTTTACTAAACATTTTAATTTTAACCTACCCTCCCATGCTAAAAAGAAGCCAAAAATCACATGTGTATAATGATACATTTCACTGAGGAGACATGGTAGTATTACAAGATATGGTATTGGGGTAAAGCAAAATTAAATTGGAATATTTGAGTTCACTGCTCTAGTATGCATGCGCATACAGTCATTAAATCTTCTAAAATCTTTGTTAAATAGTTTAACTGATATATTACATATTGCATTATTTCTCCAACAAAAAGACAAATCCATAAGGTAGTGCAAAGAAAGCAAAGGCAGTCTCACATTTCTGCTGTCTTATTTTGTTCTGCTGTGAACTGTTCATTCTTGAGCAGTTCCAGATATTGCTTCCTATAAATCATACAACTGGTGGTCTAAAACATAAATAAAAATAATGTAAAAATAGAATTTAAAAACAGAAGCAGTAGAAAGTAAAAGAAATCCAGAAATATGAATGAAATCTGTCCATGAATGAGAAGAGCTAACAATGATTAACAACAGAAAAGCATTGTGTGTGTGTTAATTATATAAGAAAATAACTGACAAACAGTGTTATAATAAGTGCTCAGTAATTAAGTGCATTAACAGTAAGGTAAACTGTACCTGAATTTGTCCATTGTTTATCCCATTTTTGTCATGTTTCCCTAGTGTAACTGTTTCTGAAGTGACATTGTTGAGAAGCTCTTTGTGGGGTTTTCCACTTCTTCAGCAATCTGCTTTTCTTGTTATGTTTGCGTGAGCACTTGCAGTTGCAGATCCTATGAATATATGATTGTATTTGTTAGCATTTGGTAACATTTGAATGGGATGATTTTCAGTTTCATTTGTGGAATGGTTTTCCCTAATTCAGTAACAAGCTTTCTAACTCTAAACTAGGGGTTACCCTTTCAGTTAATATTTCTTTTGTACTAGTGACATTTATCACGGGGATGGAATAAAAGTCTGTGAAGGTCAACCTGATAAAACTTTGCACTACAATATGCCTATTTTGTGTTCACTAAGAATACTAAATGTGTACTCTACCACAGAACAATACTCTCCTTAAATACATTCACAACTCCAACCCTCATACCTTCATGTAGTAGTCATGGCATATATCACTTTAGAATAGAAACTGATTTCAGAAGGATTTTCTCTGTAATGTGTTTCCTTATTTTCAGGATTCTATTATTTGTTTCTTACTCATTAATTTTAGGATTTAATGCCAGATCTAGCTCTGTGGTTGAATAATGGAAAGAATCTGTTACTACAGTCTCTCACCACTTTCTTTGGAGAGCTATATCTGCAAAAGTTACCATGATATCTCTTCTTTTAAGCTAGTTAATCTAAACTTGAATTTATTTAATTGATATAAAATTCTATCAAAGGCATTTAGAGGTGTGGCTCAGTTCTCCTTCCTTTTTAGTAACCATGAATGCTGTCTCTTAAACTCTCTTGCACTAACTCTGAAAAACACCATCTCCCACCATTGAATATATGAGCAAACACAGTTTTGTTCTTTGGGATGGAATCATATACCCAGTCTGTTAAGATTGAGATTAAGGTAGATTGCTCTAGGATTCATTCACTATTCATGTTGACCATGAGAGTGAGCAGCTAGAATGTCTTCAAACACAACCTCATCTCAACATTCAAATCAAAGATCAGTAATCAACAGAACGAGATAATAGCCATTCTGTAACCATTTCATTAGCTGGGTGCTACAGCCGAATGTCATTGAGAAGAAAGACAAAATTCTTCTTCCTGCCTCAAGGGTATATTTCCACTTTAGAAATATATCTAATCAGGAACTAGAATTGATAGTCTCTGGTTTATTTCAAGTGCCAAAATGCAACACCAAGTTATAAAAATGTTTAAATAAACTGCCTGATGACATGTAGTATTAATTCCAATTGCCGTTGTAACATTTTGAGTCAACCTCTCCATGTTAAATATCCCGTTAAATAATACAGAGAAAGGGTATGAAAGTCACACATACTATGAAAGTAGGAGAACTTAGTTTTATATTGAGTGATAGATACATACTCAGTGCTGGTATAGAAAGTCATGGAACACACTTTATGACACGTAGGGTGATTTCAAATTCATTCTCTTATGAAATGCTTTAAATGTTTTCCATTTCATCTATGCCCTTTCTTTGACCCAATGCCTCTGATAATGAGGTCACGAATGAAGATAGGTAAAGAGTGGAAGGACCCCAAGACTGCAAGAATGAACATTTTAATGACACAAGCCGCTTTTAAAACATAGTTTTCTCCTTCTCGGGTTCTTTTATGATTTGAAATATTATATACATGAATCCAGCTATTTCCCTTCCACTAAAGTGATTATAGTGCTTGGTCATGCTATCAATTTTTAACTTTAATCACCATTAAAATATGTATAGAAAAAAAGAATAACTCAGATAAGCTGTAGTAATACTTTCATGCCTGGTACTTAGAAATAGAACTTTGGGTTTCAGTTACCTCAGAAGTTTCTTCTTAATTTTGAATTTTTCAGTACAGACTTTGCACTTAGCACATTGGATATTTTTCTTATTCTTGCCATGATTTCATACTTTTATATTTCTGTCACCCATGCTTTAAAATTCAAAATGAATATATGAAAATAAGACTACTTGTAATGAGCTTAGAATTTAAATGTATTTCTTTTTATTTCCCAATATTTCCTCAGTCCAAGAGGACATGAATTTACATATAAATAATTACTTGTGCTTCTACTGCTACTGGGCCTTGTGCTAGCTTTCCTACACAATGAGCACAGCCAATTCTGAAAATGACCCCAAAGATATTTTCTTTAAATATCAGCAAACTTTGGTGATTAGTATGAAGTCAATATAAAGGATCAGAGTACTTACAAAGAAGGTGTTTACTCCTTGTGATCCATTCAATAACCCTGCATTCATATACGTATCAACTATGTACAAAACCTTTAAATAAGACATTCTGAACTTAGAACCACTCCTTACATCATAAAGTGATGGAAAATAATCATTCGCTTCAAATATTTTGACTATACATATTTGTGTGGATAATTTCCTATGATGAAGAGAATTCAGCTATTTAGACAATGTTCTAAAAGAAATGTTTTAATCGTGGAGGCTGATCTGAGGACAATAATTCGTTTTCTGTTGTGTGACAAAATTAAAAAGGTGGTTAAAGCAGGTTAGGATTCTAATGTATAGGAAAGTTTTAGGTTGTTTCTTTAGTTATAAGAAAGAGAAAATGGACAAAATCTCATTCATCTGCTTCACGTAAAATTTCTGTGGGCTGAGTAAGAAAATACAAACATTTTTGTAAATTTTCTTTAGTGGTGTTCAGTGTATAGGTACTGTGAATGAAATGATTCCCAGAAAGCTAATATTGTGTCTAATATAATAAACAAGAAAGTTGAATTTAATCACTTCTTTTGAAAAGATCATATTTAGGTGTTATCCTCAAACATACGATAATCCATTTTGGCTCACACAGTTCCAGCATATTCAAACAGTGTACCCCAGTATGCTTCAGTTATATTGTTGTGCTATTTATTGTTGTGCTGTGCTGAAATTTGAAAGAGACAGCTGATAGAGACATAATTAAAATCTTTCCCGTCAAGGAGACTTATGAATTATTAAAATTTAAATCCCATTATTCATTCTTAAATTGTTCTTTTTAGCTTCTTGTTGCCACATGTGCGGGCCCTATTAAAATGTTAAGCAATTGCCCTTCAGAGGCCAAAGTGGCACCTAACGGGCCTATATGGAAGGCTGAGATAAGGTCTGTGGCTCAGCTTAAAGACTGTTGAACCGAGTCATTAAGAGCAGGAAAGGTAGAAAGCCATTATCGTGAGTCTCTCTCAGCAGCTAAAGGAGACTTATTCTAGTTCAGTTTACTTTAATTTCCAGGTGTTTTGTTTGTTTTATGAAGTTCACCTTCATTTATCATCAAATATTGGAATGCCTTTCTGTTCACGCATATACACGTTTGCATATGTGTATGCGTGTGTTTAATATTGCTTTAAAAGTTCTGTTTGCATACTAATGTGCACACACATACATATGGAGAAGATATGTATGTATTTCATGAAAAATTGCTTAACTACTTGCTAATTTCATTAAAATATGTTAAGCAAAAATAATTCTTATTCAAGATGACTTACCCGAGGGTTATTTTAAAGAATGTTTCTTTCATGTGCTTATTTTTTTCTGAGGCAATTTATTTCCAGAGGAAAGAAAGAGTTGTTTATTTAATGTTTCAGTTTACAAACATTTCTACCTCCCAATCTGCTTAACTTTGACTCATGTGTTATTTACACGGAAGCGCTTAGACAAACACTATCACTATCATCAATGCCTGTTTCTTAGATATCAATACTGTCCTTTGACAGGCTGAAGTTACGGTTGGGCAATATGACCTAAACACACAAAAGAAGGTTGTATGAAATTAAAATTTTGTTCAAAGTCACTATTGTATTTAAGACATTGTGAATTCATCAGTAACAGTTTTGAGTCTCTTCATGCATGGATGGAGATAGAATAATTCATTTGTGACAGTTGTATGTCTTTTCCTGTGTGGATGGTGACAAAAAGACCGATCATTAATACAGAGTTACAATAGATGGAAGTGAATCCATGGCACCTACAGTTGGATACACTAACAGAGGAAGGAAAATACATAATTATTTACAAAATGGGAAATCTTTATATACTTATAGAGATGTAAAGATGTACTATGCAGTAAATGTGTAAAAATGTAAATATCAATAGACTACTTCATTTTAAAGGCAAAGTCTTCAATTTGGATGCTCATCAACATCACTATGCCAGAATTTTACTAATTGTAGGGGTATGCTACTGCATTTCAAATGACATATACCATTTATTTTGTTTATTTCATACCCAAAATATTTCTTCAATCAACAGAGACTGAATCAAAACCAAACTAAACCAGAATGTTTGTTTATATTTAAAGGGTGTATGATACAAAGATGAATACTTCACATAAGTATGGATCATGATCTACTCATATAAATTTTAGGTCAATCTTGTTATCTATATTTTTGCTCTAGGTTAAGGTACTGTGATTGTGCAGCTTATTTAAAAATGTAATGTGTAATTAAGAAATATAGGTTAGTAGATAGTCATCTATAATAGTTGAGCATATAGTCAGTTTAGTTAGGTTTTCTAGGTATATAGAGATATATTTCAATTAGATAGTCATCAAATCTTTCAGAGACTTTCAGAATATGACATTTAAAATATTTCATGAGTCTGGGCAGCCGGAAGACAAACAAGCAGCATCCTGCTACACAGCTGCTGAGACCTGAATAATCACACAAAAATTATACTAATTACAACATTGTTTGGCCAATGACTCAGGAATATTCCTAGCCAACTCTTACATCTTAAATTGGCCCATTTCTATTATTTTATATGCTACCATGAGATGTGTGGTTTATGTTACCTCACATCTTGATTCTTGGGTGGCTACATAGCATGTGCCTGACTCTGGCTTCTGTCTCCTTGCCATCATTTTAGTTTTTCTATCCAGCTATATTTTGTCCTGCCATAGGCCAAAGCAGCTTCTTTATTAGCTAATGGTAATAAAGCCTATTCATACCATAATGATGGGAATTCTGCAGAGGATGAAAATTAAGGTAATAACCAATCTGATTAGAGGAAAAGGCCAGCTCAGTAACCCTCTCCACTTAGGAGTCTTATCTGGAGTCATCCTTGTGGATTCCTGGGAATTTTCCTAGCATCAGGCTTCTCCCAAACTCCATAAAGTTTCCTTCTATCAAGATTAGGGATACAAGGGTCATACCTAAATATAATGAAAGCTATATACAGCAAGCCGACAGCTAACATCAAATTAAACGGAGAGAATCTCAAAGCCATCCTAATGACTCAGGAACACGACAAGGCTGTCCACTCTC
>NC_022031.1:65658491-65668334 GCF_000317375.1 Microtus ochrogaster | reverse complement strand
GCTTTGTGGGAGCCTGGCCAGTTTGGATGTTCACCTTCCTAGAAATGGAAGGGGGCGGACCTTGGGCTTTACACAGGGCAGGGAACCCTGACTGCTCTTTGGTAGAGAGGGAGGGGGAGAGGAGTTTGGGGGAGGGGGAGAAGGGTGGGAGGAGGGGGAAGGAAATGGGAGGCTGCGAGTAGGCAGAATCTTTTTTTTTCTTTTTCTCAATAAAAAATTTTAAAAAAAAGATATCTTTTATTTATCTCCATCTCCATCCCTCCCGGAATTTTACACACAACCCCAGAGAAGTTAGGTAAGAAGGAGGACCCCAGGATGGATGCATGGATTGCCCTAGGAAGGGGGAATAGAAGAGATATCCTGGGGCAAACTGGGGATGGGAGGAGGGGCAGTAGAGTGAAGGGGATGTGGGATGAGATCAAGTATTTTAATGTGCTGTATATAGTTGATGATATTTATTGTTTAATTTGTTGTTGGTAGATAGACGCAGTTCCTTCATAATCTAAGTATAAAACATAGTAGTCATTTTTTTTAAAAAAAGCAAATACAACTTTTAAAAAACATGAGCACAGCCACACTAATAGATCTTCACATAAGATATCAATGTAGAATTTTCACAACAACACAGGGAGTATGGCATATCTAAATCAAGGGCCTTATCATGTTCAAAAACTTTTAGAGACACTTATCTCTCACCACAGAATAGGCTCCATGCTGAGGTGAAATTATTCTTTAAGCAAATTAAGAAAGAAATCGGGGCTGTGAAATGTTTAGGTAGCTTATCATGTTTGGGGGACTCCAGAATGGAAACTCTAGCTCTTCCGTCTTCACAGAAAAACATTTATCACTCTCCCACTGTAGACCCTATTATTATTATTATTATTATTATTACATTTTTCATTTAGAACACATATATTTATCAAAGGAAAAGGAAAGTAAACATATCTCACTGGATAATTTGAAATAATTCATGAAAAGTCACTGAAATTAAAGCCAGGTTTCTTGGCTGGCCATTCTCTAGCCAAGTGGGGCTACAGTTGGAAACACTGCTGTATTTAATGTTCTAGATAACTGAGCTGAGAGACATTCACTCTTTTCTGAAATGCCATCCACAACAAAGATTTATATAAAAAAGTCTCTCCTGAAAGAAAAGGCAGAAAAACTGCTGTGACTAATGGAATATTTGGTACAATTCCCAAAACATTATACATTAAATGTGCAGTAGAGTAACAAGAGTCTTCTACTGCACTTAGTGTAAAACCTAAAAACAATTTAAGTCTTTAAAAATTTCTGTCACTTATGACTCAATGGTTTTTTCTTTATGGTTTTGACATTAGTATATTTACAGTAACACTACAAATACAGAATTAAAAAAAATGTCATCTAACTGCACCAGAACTCTTTTTGAAGCTTGAAATCATGTGTTTTTCTTCACTTTAAGTCTTTTCTTTAAGGATAAGACAATAGTAGTTCTTACATGACACAATGACATGACCCCTTGTATTTTAATGATCAAATTTATTACTATACAAAAACTATTGACTATATGATGTTAGAGAAATTTTTGTATTGAGGAAAAACTAAAATGCCAGTATTTATCATTCATTGTTCATTTCATAATATAAAAAAATTTGAACTATAAAGGAAGTCACAAATAATTTGACTATTTCAAATATATAGATTTGTTATTCAATTCTTGGTCCAATTACGGATAAGATATGAAACAGGAATTGATCAATATTTCAAAGAGAGGGCTTAAAATGAGGAAAGCATATCACCCCTGCCAGATACTTTGAAGTAGCGGGAGGTACAGTAATGCAATGGGTCATCCTTAGAAAGAAATTTCAGATTGTTTGTCTTGAAGCTTTAGGAATTTCCAGACATTCCTAGACAATAACTCTCCACTGCTAACATATCCCCACCTATGTCATATGCTCTAAGCACAAGACTTTGGAACATCGTAAGCAATAAATGTAGATTCTGTTTACAGAGGAACCCCAGGAAGCGTTTCCTACAGGTATGAGGAAGAAAATTAGCAGTGTGCTGCCTTTGGGGGTTTATTTACACACGTGGAACTAACTAAAATCAAATCACCAGAAGTTTTTCTTACACAAATAATTTCTTCAACTGGTACGCGTATAATGGATTCATGGTGTTTTGGGGACATCTTTCTCCAGATCAATCAGAATAAATGATAGTTCATGAGACCAGAAATCCCATGTTAACACACATGTTTTAAGTTAAGAATTGGAGTAACTGGAGACTTTTCAAACTTGTTACTCATTTCTAATATTTTCTCAAGTTTAAAAGATATATTCCAAAACTCAGACTTTTTCATCAATTGCAACACATCACCTGAATATCATACTGTTCTTTAAAAGTTTTGTCTGGTGAAAGAAGAGGAAGAAAAATGATATTTTCTTGCAAGTTTCCTCTTATTATCAGAAGAGCTGGTCAAGAAACAACAACAAAAAATGATTGATAATCCATTGAAGTACAATAAATCCTCACCATTTCTGCTGAATAAAAGAACTAATTCATTGATTGAATTTTATAACCTCCAATAGAAATGAGTATTATGACTTTATTGAACTTAACTGAGTTTACTATAGCTATGAAAATTATTTATAGGGTACAAAATGGAAGGACCTTTATAAAAGTCTTAACCAGGAAGATTCAGGTTAAAACACAATAACATGATAAAAAAGTGTGAAATTATAGATAACAAAAAAATTTGAAAGAGAGAAATAAATAAGGTATTGGGTCTTATTAATTATCTTTTGAGATGGTATAACTTTTATTACGTTTTGGATTGTCTTTTGTATCCATCATCACATTAGGAGGAATGTGCTGGTGTCCATAATTCAAACACATTAAGTAGTGTGTAATTTTCCTGGTAAAATACCGTGTTGGTTTCTCAGCATACTCAAAGTGATGTTATATGGCGCAGACAGGAAATGGTATCAGGGAAGGTTCATTTTTTGTCGCAAATATATCCTGGTCTCAATTTAGGTTTCCAACTGTACTTCTGCTCCTCTTCTTAGCTTCTGCCATGCTACAGCCCATCATCTCTACTTTTGGTTATTCTTCTGAGATACAGGCCTATTGTTTCCAGGTCTACCTAAAAAGGTACTATACTTGCAGCTACAATAAGTGCTGACTGAAGGGAATAGCTTGGTGGGGATGAACATCTACTATATCGGACTCCTGCTCTTGTCCTTCCACTGTGAAAGAAAAGAACCGTTGATGGGAACAATGAAGGTGATTGATTTTAGTACATGCATTCTATTGTTCATCTCCTGGTAATTCATCACGGAGGAAGAGTTTCATGGATGGGTAAATTCATGATGACAGAGTTAAGGTTAATTTCTATTAGGAACTTTGAACTGTGGCTTCAGTGTAGTGTAAAGATTTTTCAAGACAGATGAGGGTTTTGCAATATTTTCAAAGTTCTTTCATTTATAATTTCTTTGTTACTCTAAATAAAATCTCAATGTAAAATACTGTTAATGGTTAAAAAAGTGATAAAGAAGAGAAGAGAAAGATGGGCTTTTTAGGTATTAACAAAATTGTCTAAGATGAGAGAATGACTCCCATAATTCTTTGTGTTTTTAAAAAAACATGAAAACAAATTGAATCTTGAATATTATATAAATCTTAACAACCCATATGATGTATCCATGACAAAAGCCCTGACTAAGATATCGGCATGGTGATAAAAACTCACTAATTCTGACTCAAAGGATGATCCAGTAACAATTTTCTTCCTTTGGCTTGTTGATTATTATGGTTAGATAATTTACATGATTTTCTAAATTTAAAATTTGTTTATATATATTTTATATTTATATGTGTAAATATATTATATTTATGTATATACATATTAAAATCTGTTTATATCTATGAAGAGGTTAATAATAAGCTCCTATTGGCTCTAAAATCACGCATACAACTCCTGAGCCACATTAAGATTTATAGCTTTATTGTACAGAGGTATAATATTATCAAGCATCATCTAACATTTATAACAATAAAGAATATTGATAAAAGAAAATAAATGTCCTCATCTACAAACATGGCCTGTGCTGCCTCCTTCATCTGGTGAGCATTAGATGAATCATTTTTCCTGTTCATGAACTAATATTTGAAAAATAATTGTCATCAATAGCACAGATTGTCCTAATATTCAAATATTATGCCGTTAAATACGTTTTACAGTTGCTTGTATCCTTTACTGTCAAATTAAAGGCAAATGTTTAAGAGTTTACCAAATGTTTTGTAGTAGCTAATATTAATATCACCAGCAAAGCTCTGTTTCTTCCTAGCAGACTCCTGCAGTCATATCTGCAGACAATGACTACAGCAATTGTGCCTCTAAAAATGTGCCATAAAAATGAATGATAGGGTGTAACTTCTTTTCTGTAAGACGTGATTCCTTTATGTCCTTGCTCATACCATCTTATTCTCACCTGTTTCTAATTTTGTCCAAGAAGTTTTACATCACAACAATAAGCCAAAGCTAGAATTTTATCCTGCTTTCTTTGATGAATGTTTGGGATGATATGTATTAGAGTTAAACTGCCAAAACTGCTTTGAATATTCTTTTCTAGTGTCTCTGGTTGTCAAAATATGTTTCCATTCTCATGGCCCCAGATGTAGGAACTGAAGATCCCAAGTGGTTAGAGTTTAGTTTTATGAGAATCTACTGTATCTATTTCTAAAGCAATACTGAGAGCTCTCTTGAACTCAGGGCCCATCTCACATGTGAAACTTCAGCTATTCTTTGATGAAGACTATCTTTCCAAGAGACCCATGAAGAGATGGGTCTTCCTCAGAAAGAAAGTGCAGACTGACTGTCAGTTATAAAACATACAGGTTCCTTAGAATCATTTCCTGTCTCATGGGACAACCTCTTGTCTATAAACTGAACACTAACCTTGTCCACACCACTTACAAAGAAACACCAGGAAAACATTGATGCTTCAGCCATTGATATTGCTGTAAGTAAAACAAAGTTACGTTCTTTTATTAAACAAACATTTATTTATTTCTACCTTATGTATAAGAGTATTTTTCTAAATGTATGTATGTGCACTGTACATAAATGTAGCCTACAAAGGCAGAGCCGGAGATATATCCTTTGAAACAGGAGCTTCCAGATGATAGCTGTGAGCCATCATGTGGGTACTGCAAAATGAACCTAGACATTACACAAGAGCAGCAAATGCTTCAATCTTAGAGCCATCTTTCCAGGCCCAAAAGTTCTTTTCTATGAGCCAGGGTATTCAGACTCTCACAAGCCATGAGGTAATGCCAAACTTTTCTTATCTTTCAAGTGGGATAACACCACAAAGTTTTCAAAGATTTTGATGAGGCTTAGCTATTTTCAGTCCCTACATTAACGAGGCTGAGTTGCAGGTCTCCACAGCTAGTTAGCATCCTATAGTTCATCAAATGGATGATTGGGGCTTGGTGATTGTGATTCTTTTTGTTTTTACTTACATACTTAGTAACAGTTCCCAAGACATTCACAATTTCTATGCATTTGATCTCTAGACATATTCATCTGACAAAACCACAACCCTGTATCCTCTGACCTACATTTCTGCATTTAACCACCTCTTCTTGTATCTGACAACTATAATTCTTCTCTTTGTTTCTATTTTTCTTTTCTCTATGGTTTGTGGAATCTGCTTAAGAACATGTCACAGTCCATAATTTTAGCCTGGTATGGGACACTTCAAATTTCAAGAAGAACTAGAAAGGGATGGTAAAAGCTATCATGAAATATAAACTTTCAAAGTGCAGTCCATTTTTACTTTGCAGGAATTTTTTCTTGTAATTATGTGTTGTGTGATTGCATGACACTAACATTAATTTCCTCTTGCTTATTTCAATTATTGGAGAGCAGATATCCTCTGTGATGTCTCATTCCTCAAAGTATGCCATATACCAGTATTTTGAATACTTACCATAAATTATAGTAAGGGTTAAAATATGTCTTTTTTGTATGCAATATCCAAGTGAGACTTGATTGAAGAAGAATATTTTTTTTTTGCAAGTGGAAGTCAGTTGGACAGATACTCTTGTTTAAGTGTAAAGGATCATACCTACTTCCCATATAAAGACTAAGGCTTAGAGGATCCAACACATAGTGCAAATCCAATGGTAACACAGGTGGCCTTAGTTAAACTAAATATGTCAGCAAAACAAACTAGTGCATGTAGGAAGGTCCTATGAATAGAGAGAGATAAAAGAATGAATGGTGACATATTATTCAAAATGCATTAGATACATAAATGAAATTGTCAAAGAACTAACTTAATAGAAAAATATGGAAATACTGGTTTTAGGCAGTTCTTTTTTGCCCTTGTCTGCTAGTCTAATAGTAAGGTAGTTAGAAGTATTCTCAATCTGACTGGTCCCATTGGACCAGTCTTTCTCTGTCCATCTGTTTCTAAAGCTGCTTCTGAAATAACATCTCTGAAGCTTATTACCTATTATAATTGTGTGGCCCTTGTCTTAGGATTCTTACTGGCTAGCTATAGCCATTAAATTAACCCACCTCTGTTAATTTTGTGTATTGCCACAAGGCTGTGCTTTACTGGTATGGTATGTTATTCCTTCTGTGATTTATTGTGTCTCATTGACTCTGCCTACTATCTCTATCTGTGTTCAGAGTTCCTGCCTGACTTTACTCTGCTAAGGCACTGACCACTACAGCTTTATTCATTAACCAATAAAAGCAACACATATACAGAAGGACATCCACATCATAGTAGTTTACAAGAAAGCTACTAATTTTTCTTTTAAAATTGAAAAAGATTTTAATGGCAATTTACAAGCCAAGTATACATGCCCAGCCTTTTTTCTTTTCTTAAACTGGGAAGCAGAATCTTGAATCAGAGGCTGCTTAAGACATTAATCACACTAAAAATCAAGATGTTTAATTTTTCATGTGGACCATTGCTTCTGATAACTAAGCCTAGTATTCAGAGTCTAGGAGAATTAGAGATGAAATGGTGGGGTAAATTTTTCGCAATTTCTCTTGAATCAAGCTTCTTTGCTGGGCTAAAATTCATTGGACAAAATCTAAGCATTTATTGCATTTTCTGTAGCAAAGTCTAAAATTACCCTTTCAGTTATAAAAATTAAATCATCTGTTTAAAAGAAAATCCATGTTTAGATGCTACTGTCTGGGTCAATAAAAGGGGTTTCCTTTCTAGAGAATCCAATCCTATACATTCTAGTCAATGATCTTCCCCTGCGTAAATGTAATAGGTTGCTTTTTGTGAATCCTTGGCAATCAAGTAAGCCAAAGAAAACAAATAAAACAAAAAATAGAACTGAAAAGGTTCTATTTGCTCTTATGTCATCAAGAGTGGAGATGCTGAGTAGATAGGGCACATCCATAATTTAGGTATTGAATGAGGAACAAAATCATTTCTAAATGTTCTTAAGCAATTGCATTGACTCTGTTTGGAATCAGTTGCCGAGCAGTTTGCAACAGCCTACATTGGTGCTGTCTCATGTGTGTTGGTATGATCAGGTACATATGCAGAGTACGATAGAGTGATGAGCCAACAGCAACGCTGGCAGATATAATTTCCCTCCTTGAGCTGGGAAGAGAAAGCTGGCACCTGGAGTTATAGCCAAGAACTGTGTTGAGAAGAGGAGAAGGTAGGCATCAGAGCACTGTGTGAGTACAAGACTGCATTAAAAGCTGGTAGAAAGGCTTCTGATATTACTTTCTCGTAGCTTTCTGTGACTTGGGCTTATATGGATGTCAGGTGTTGAAGTAATGTTCAGGTCACATATTAAGTGACAATTAAGGCTCCCTATTTGGTTCCTCTCAGACAGATTAACAAATGCCAAGCAGATGAGACTAATTTGGTGTCATACATAATTAACATTGATTGACAATTCTAAAAGTAATATTCACCGTTTTTGCTTGCCTGCATAGCTATTGACTTCCAGAATACATTGTTTATGGTTGATTCACATCACAGTATAAGAGAAAAGATACTTTATTTATTTTGTGTTATTTTGGGTAAGAATGTGTATTCCTTTTTCCACTTTCTGTCATATAAATTAGTACCCCCCACATAAGACACATACAGACACACTCACACACATACAGACAGGCACACATACACACACATGTATGCACAATCAAGTGAGCTCTCTCTCTCTTTCTCACACACACACACACAAAAACAAACACACACAACAGTTGTATACTATCTAGGTCTTATCAGTGAAGCTTCCAATTGCTGGCTGTGGTGGAGCTTTTCTAGAGATGCTGAAGCAGAAAAACTGTCTCCCGAGTTTCTGAAACTGCTTTTGCTTCTTTGCTCAGATGCCCCCATGTTTCTTTTATCTTGAAAAACAACTTTATATCTTCTGTCTGAACTAGTCATCTGCTCTTTTCTTACTCTCCATTTGAGGATGAGGATCAGATGGTGCCCATCAGGTTAAAACAGGTACTCCGCTCATCTTGATGTTATAAAACTGAAAACCTGAGTTTTGCCTGCAATGTTCTTTTTCTTTTTTCACCTTGTAAGACTTGGATGTGATTAATAAGAGACCAGCAAACAATGACCAATAAGGGCAAAAGCATGTGTGTAGGGGACCTAAATGACAGAATTATAAAGGTAGGTCTAACCATGCTTTTAGTAATTCGGAAGGGCATAATTAACTCACAAACGTTAGATACCGAGTTAGTTATACACTAAAAGAGTGGTTTATGTTTCTATTTTTGCTTTGATCTGATTGTGACTATGTCCCGGTTCTTCTTTCTTTAAATAAGAACTATGTTGTTGATTTTTTAAAAAATCCACAGTTGAGAGACTGGATTTTTAGAAAAGTTAGATATTTTAGAGAGACTGAACTTTTAAAGTGTTTGAATTTTTAAAGACTGTGTCAGTTTTAAATTATATCATGTCTTTATTGTGATATTAACATGAGCTCTTGAGGATACACAATGAAGGATACCTAATATTTTAATAGGAATGTACTCACTGTGCTAAGTTGACAGAAAACTGATTTCATAGTTACATTATTTTTTTCTGCTTTACCATCTACTGCTTCAAGGATTACCTCAAGTATCAGATCCCTGAAAAACCTGATCCTAGCAGCCATCAGGTTTTCAAAGCTCCTCCATGAGGATTGTGACTTCATAAGCTACTCCTTCATGCATACTGAGGTTAACTGGCTTAATCTTATGCAGGTCTTGTGTATGCAGTAACGGATTCTTTGAATTCTTGTGTACAAGGCCCATGCACATGCAGCAAACACAGTGTCACTGCCGATATCCACTACTACTGGCCGTTATGATTTTTCTGCCTTATGTGCCACAATTATGCATGAGCGTGGAAACCATGCAGAGCTGTAAAGTGATGTCTTAGCCTTACCTAGAGCTAAGCACTCTACAGTCCCCTATTCTCTAGACTTTTGTATTGACGGCTATCTACTGCAAAAGGAAGTTTCTCTTATAAAAGTTGAGACATACACTAATGAATAGTTATGAAGATAATAACTTATAGGCTAGTTTAATTCTATGTCCTTTTAGCTTTATAATGTGAGGGGGGGATTACTACAGTGTCACACAGGGAAGCAAACTGCAAGAAGAGATAAGATTGAAAACCTGGTGCAGATTGCCTTCATCAACCTGGATCAGACTTCAGGGAGTCAATGGCTGGAGGTCCATTGTCAGCATATTTAAAACATTTTACAAGTTGGGAAAAGGCTTCAGGCAACCATCTGCCCAATAATTTCAGTTCCACGTGCACAATAAAGTTTAAGGTATGAATACAAAGTAACTCTTTTTTTTTTTTTTTTTTT
>NC_022031.1:65632366-65658055 GCF_000317375.1 Microtus ochrogaster | reverse complement strand
AAAAAAATAAATAAATAAATAAAAATAAAAACATAAAGCGCTTGTGACATCTCCACTAAGGATGGGTAATGGATGGAATATGGAGGGAATAGTCTGGTATAACTATTATGGGGAATGAGGGTGAGATCTGTCCCCACAGATGCCAAAAAGGTCACCAGGTCATTAACAACCTACATTCTCAACTTTCTGGATGGAATGCAGGTATTGGATTTGTATCTCTTCTTTTGCAGAGACACCCCTGTGTGGTTCACATTCCTGGATCTTTTAGTGTTTCTCTGTGAGTATAAGCACATTTGTGCTCACAACAATAGTAGTCTTAGGTTCTCCCCAAAGACATATTACGTAGCTAATCACAAGGGTTTGGCCCACTAAATGCTACCAGGCATGAGTTCTGTCTTGTGGAATGGACATTAGGTTCAATCATGAAGTAATTGTTTATTTCTATAACATTCTTGCCACTGTTACACCATTGATCAATTCTTGCCAGGACATACATAATTTTTACTTGGAAAGTTTAATGCCAGGTAAAATAGCTGATTACCTTTACTATGGGATATATATTCTAAGAGGAAAAAAAAGGAATTTTTTTATAGTAAATGAGATTAACACTTGCACAGTTCTTTCATGCACACAAAACAGTTCTTTTTAATATTCAAAGGAACTATTTACAGCTTACCTGAAAATACTTTATTTGATTTTCTGAATCCCCGTTGAGTTCTATGATATTATTTGCAGTGCCTATCAATTTGAGCTCTGTGAAAGACTGTGCAAAATTGTAGTTTATCCTTCGTGTTGATAAAAATCTTTATTAAACTATCTGAGATCTGAATAGCAAGCACTAGTAATTTTTGAACAGCTTACAGCCAGTTTTGAGGCAAAATATTTACCCATTATACCACAAAATAAATCTTATTAAGTAAGTGTATATGTCAGTGAGATAAAGTTATTGTTCTGTAGAGACTCCATTATTCTTTCTTCTTACTTATATGACATTTTCTTACAAAATAAGTTTCCAAATGTCTTTTGGGTGACATTCCAAGTCAAGCTCTTTAAAAATAGGCCATTTGTAAGGTATTAAAACAGAGATTAGAAGAAAACTCACCAAAACAAGCAAATATAACTTTCTCAGTTTTAGCAATATATTTTTTTTGAATAATGGCAATTACTTTAAGTATTTTTGGCTTTGTGGATAATCCATGTTTGATTTTTGTTGTTTGCTGCTTTGCTCTTGTCATAATAATCCAAGAAACCTGTAGCTCTAGCATGGTTTTTTTTTTTTTTGGGTGGGGCATAGTTTTCTCTAAACTGCTTCCTGCTGTTTGTTGGAAAAATATTTTTAGGGTTTGTGGAGACGTTTCAGGGTTTTGTGTTCTGTCAAACCACATTAGCCTTGAAGGAAGGTATTGGTTCTCATCTTCTGTGGAAACACAAGCAGAACCTTTTTTCCAAAGTAACAGATCCTTAGGCTCAATTTTTGAAGTCAAGATGTCTTTAAAATGTATCTGTTGGTCTAGCTTAGCAGTCCTCAGAATCAAATGTCTCTCTGCAATCAAAAAAAAATCAAAGAAAACACAATAATATGCACAATCAAGAGTGCATGTTTTCTGTCTTTATGTGGATTTTTATAACTTGATTACTTTTAATATTTAATTATCTTTACTCCTTTAATCTATGACTTTCTGTATTGTTTCTTCTCTATCATAAGTCCATGTACATTTTTCAACACTGTGACCCATTCAGAGGACTTTTTTTTGTCTGAATGTATCCTGAATTTCCTTTCTGACCAAGAGCATCTCTTATTTTTAATACTAAGTAAGCTTGGCTTGAACCAATTCCATGGCCATGCAAGTGATGTCTCTGCCCTATCTAACATGATGGAGATGTGATCAACACTCCTGCTAGTCATGCCTACCACCACAGCTTTAGGGACACATTAAATTTATGTGGCAACTAGTTTGTTTTTCTTTCTTTCGTTTTTTTAAATTTTATTTATTTATTAAGGATTTCTGCCTCCTCCCCGCCACTGCCTCCCATTTCCCTCCCCGTCCCCCGATCATGTCCCCCTCCCTCATCAGCTCGAAGAGCAATCAGGGTTCCCTGACCTGTGGGAAGTCCAAGGACCGCCCACCTCCATCCAGGTTTAATAAGGTGAGCATCCCAACTGCCTAGGCTCCCCCAAAGCCAGTACATACAGTAGGATGTTGCAACTAGTTGTATGCTGCTCATAACCCCATTTTAGTGCAAGACCATCCAAAAGATGCAGAGACCTTTGTGCTACCAGTATGAACCAAGAAGCAATCTCTTAAAGAAGCTGAGCAGATTTTGCTGCTAATGCTGAGTCAGAAAGCTTTCTCTTAAAGGAGCTGTGCCCCTGCTCACCACCAACAAACAGAGGCTATCTGAAAGAAAGCAGCTACCAAGAAGCTGCAGTTGGCACCTGATTTTGTGGGTCTAGAAACCCTCCTTTTTTCCTTAACCCTTTTTTTTTATTTTTAGATCGTATGTGGAGTCATGCTCCTGATGGTAGGCATTATTATGTAATCAGAGATTGCTAATTTGTTTCCCAGCTGCCCAGACCCAAGTAATCACACAGAAACTACATTAATTACAACACTGCCTCTCCAATAGCTTAATTGTATTCCTAGCTAACTCTAATATCTAAAATTAACCCATTACTATAAATCTCTGTACAACTGTGAGGTTGTGGCCTACCAGTAAAGTTCCTGTGTCTTTCTCCTACATGGCATCTCTTTTGACTCTGCCTATTCTCTCTATAGATCTGTTTGGTTTTCCTGACGGGCTTTACTCTGCTAAGACATTGACTGAAACAGCTTTATAGTTATCCACAACTAAAAGCAACACATATATAGAACTACATCCCACACTTCCCTGCTGACCTTTATGTGGATGCTTGGAGTTTTGAACTCAGGAACTTATGACCATGACAAAGATCTATTACTGATTAAATAATGTCCCCAGGACCAAGTAATTCTTTGATGAATATCCATTCTAATAAAATGATTTCTATGGGGATAATGTTTTACCCCTGTTTCTCTCCCATAGATGTCTTTAGTAGTATATGAGGTAACTATAAAGCTATTTGCTGAATAAAAAGCTGGGAAAGGAGAGATTAAATAGTCTAATAATGAGCAAAATTACAAAGGGCAAAATATATATAGGAAGAGAAGATAGCTATATAGATGCAGTTGTGTGGAAAACCAAGTTAGAGGTATATTCTACCAAAGTACATGCTCAATCATTTGATTAAATGGAATTAATTACACCTTGAGTTTCCTTAGCAATATCCTGCTAAAATGTGATAACAAACTAATTCACAAAGAGGCTATGCTAAGTAACTGATTCTACAAAACTATTAGCTGGATCAGCCCATTTCTGATTCTGTAAGGGAAAGAATATTTCCTGAGTCCTCTTTTTGCAATTAGTTTTTTGTGCCTGTCAAATAAGCTGTTATTGGGTATGTGAGTGAGGAGTGCACGAAGAGAGGACAGGAAGGATGAAAAATGTAGCATCTATTGTTAGTGTTTAGAGATCAGACTACAGCAATAGAATGTGTAGTTCACAACAAACAACAAAAACAAAAATCAAACATGATGGTCTACAAAGCAAAAACTACTTAAAACAATTGGCATCTTAAAAACCGAGAAGATGTATATATTTTTGCTTTACACAGTCATTCACTAATCTCTGTGTTCATATCTTATAAATGACTTATTTTTGAAGAGCTTTAAAATTAGATATTCACTCAAAAGACACTTTTGTCAGTAAATGTCATATAAATAAGAAGAAACTAATAAGTTCTCTAAAGTGTACAGATTATTTCCTGTAATCCATTGGGAATATTTATTATAGCCTCATATGCAGAGAGCACTTATAGCTGTTTCATGTCCATTTGTGTATTGACTGTCCAATTCTCAATCTTGTTGCAAACAATGGCTACTTAGGTCAAGAGTCATCTTTCCTTTGTAGAACCACATTAGTTTAGAATTTTATGATTTTATGAAATAATAGAAGGTTGTGGTCCAAAATTTATAAAATACTATAGAACACTTGTATACTGATACTTAATTAAACCATTGGAATTTTTATGGTCAATATTAAAATGAATTTGCATGAAAGGACAATGTGGATTGAAAATCACATAATGGAGGCATTTCTTACTACAACATTGCCTATGCTCTAAAACTCTATAATAAAATGCAGATGACAAACTTTCTTAACACATACACAAAAGTAAAAATGGATTATTATCAAGTAGCCATGCCTCTATCGATACCCATGGGGCCAGAATGGCCACCAGATGGCACTCAGATTTCAAATGACAATTCAAATTGGACTGTTTACCACTAATGTTTATTTTCACTTTAACTTTGTAAAACTGCATGATTTCTTTCTTTTTCATTTCATTTCTCTAAATATTTGCAGGTTCAAAAGACAGAATTGGATTTTAACTCTACAGTACACTTAATAATTGTCACTAAATCAATTACAGGTTTAATAATACATTCATGTTGTATACACTGTGATAAAAACAAATATTTTATTACCATTCTATAGCTAAATGGTTTATACAAACAGCCTTTGAGCTAAAACAAAGGTATCTCTTATAATATCAGTCTTTCTATACCAAAGTCATGATAAATATTAAGTAAAAATACATTTTGAAAAGACACTTTTAGACTGTACTCAGGCTCTTCCCTCCACATAGATGGGTTTTGAATACTAATGGTATTTTTGAAATATTAAGAAATATTTACTTTGTTTTCCTAAATTATTGTTATTTCTCTAAAATGTTCTTATTCCTAATGTGAAATACAAGAGAAATGTGGAGCAATGAATAAGAAAGAAATGGGAAGAGATGCAGCAAATACACAGGGTCTAAAATTTCAAGATGAGGAGGTTTTAGAAAAAGAATATCCTAACATCCAGGTTGTGGTGGCACACACTTTTAATCCCAAAACTTGGGAGGCAAAGGCAGGTGGATCTCTGTGAGTTTTGGGCTAGCCTGATCACAAAGAGCGAGTTCAAGGACAGGCTTCAAATCTACAAGAACCCTGTCTCTAAAAACAAAAACAAACAAACAAACAAACAAAAGGAATCTCTAAACAGTAGGAAATACTGAAGTAGTAGTGAACAATTTAGGCATGAACTTTAAAATGTTAGTGCAATGCTACTTTTTAAGTTAAGTTATTGATCTCTAGATGAATACCTACGGTTATGTTTTAATCATCCCATCCTCAAATGCTAATTAAATACTTGCAGCTTACCAGTCACTATTCTACATGTTGGTTAGAAAAATTAAAGACCATGTATCAACATAAAGGTACCATGTTTTACTGACACTAGCCAAGGAAATAAATAAAATGATTCCTGAGAATAACAGGATTTGTAAAGAAAACAGGACAAGGTGATGAAGTCAAAGCTGTTGACAACTTTTTATTTGCTTAAGTTCTTAAGGCTTAGGAAGTAAAAGCAGAACAAATTTTATGAGTAACAATTCCCACTAGGAAAATAACTTACTTAATACATCTTAGTGAAGTAATAAGAAGGTATGGTTGTTTGTAGATGATCTGAGTACCCATAAATCAATGTTTATTTCTTGCAGAGCCAAATAAGTTAACTAGGCAAAATAATGTGTTCAATTTCCTTGAACTTCCTTGGTCTACATTTCACTGTTATATTTATTAACATTTACTAATTATGCACCGTAGGTTTTAGTACTATGCTTATTGGCCTAAATACTATGTACTTTGAGCACATTCTCCATTGTTAAAAATAATACTCTGCCTTGTAAACCTCATACTCCAGCTAGTCTCTTTATTCCTCCATTTTACTCCCTTCAATTCTTTATCTATCTCTCTTTTTTAATGTAGTGACTTATATTAAGTTTCTGATAGAGGGATAGGTGGCATAGTGATTACAGGAATGAGTATGTTACCAGTGACTACATAACTAGGAAAAAAATGCTTCTCCAGATTCATTATCTGGGTTTAAATCTTCAGGAAGGGGGTAAGGTCTGGTAAGCTCCTCATGTCCCCATGCCAGGCTGCTGGTAAATCCACTATCATGCATATCTTATTAAGTAGTTAGAACTGCTTTGTGTTTAAGAATGTAATGGTCATGACATTTAGGTATTACTGTTCCATATGCCTTCTGCACTTCCTATAGCAATTTTAAGTCTTAGATATCTAACATGTTATGTCACATATACCATCAATAAGTACAGTGCTTAAAATTAAGCTGCACACAGATGTAGCAATTTTCATGAATCATCCATGGATACTGCACCTGTAGCTCTGGCTTCAACTTTTACTCTCAGTGCACAACATTTCTTGGAAGACTTATGTGTGCTTTGCCTTAAATGACTGTAGATATTGCCAAAAATGCAAGATATTTTAATTCTCTTTATAAATTTGACTTTTGTATTTAATACCCTTAAAGTTTAAATCATGATTTATTATTAAGTTACAAAGATTCATATTAGATACTGCATGCATCAAAAAAATGATGAAAAATTAGACCATGAGTTTGAAAGGGTGTAAGAAGCAGGTATGTGGGAGGCCTTGGACTGAGTAAAGGGAAAGGGGAATATAATCAATTTTTCTTTTGATCACCAGCTCCCAAATAATGACATGAAGGCTTCTTATTAATTAGGAAAACTTATTTTTACCAAAGGCATGTTGCTAAATAGCACCTAAAACTGAAATTTTATGTTTCAGTTATTAACCCATTTATGTTAATCTATGTTCTGCCACCTGGTTTGTTGCCTCTCCTCCATACTGTACATCCAAATTACTTTGTGTCTCACCAGCAAATCTCCACTCTTGCGATTCCTTCCTATATTTCCTATTTCTGCTTTGATGTCCTGACAATCCTCTCTGGCCCATCTATTGGCTACTCAGCTCTTATTAAACCAAGCAGAAGGTACCTTGCTTGGCAGAGACACATCATCACAGTATACAAAAAGTTTAACTCACAAAACTTTCTTTCTTTTTTCTAAATAAAAATTAAAGATTTCAATGCTAACACAGAAAAACTGTATACAATAAGAACAATTATCAAATAAGAATTATATACACAATTGTACCAGGCTTTCTTTTAAGCCACAAGCCATCTCCTAAAGCATGACATGGAGACATTACTACCAGCTATAAATGTTCAGCCTTAGCTTAGGCTCGGTTCTTGCTAGCTCTTATGACTTACCTTGTTTCTCTTCATCTATGATTTACCTCAGGCTTATTGTTTCTCTCTACCCCCCTCTCTCTCTTCTTCCCCCTCTTTTTCTCTTCTCCCTTCCTTCCTTTCCCTTTCATCACTACCTCCCTTTCCTCCTTCGTTCCTTCCTTTCTTCCTCCTTCCTTCCTTCCTCCCTCCCTCCCTCCCCCCTCCTCCCCTCTCTCTTGCTTTCTTTCTGCATATCTTACATCCCTGCTGTCTCCATGTCTGTTGGTGGCTGCCTGGCTTATGCCCCACGGTGTTCCCCTCCCTTTCTCCCTAGTTCTCTTCATTCCTTCTTTGCCTAGATTTTCTTTCTACTTACTCTCTCTGCTTGCTAGCCCTACCCATCACGCTCCTGCCTAAATATGGGCCATTCAGCTTTTTATTAGATAAATCAACTTTTTATTAGATAAACCTTATGCAGACAAGGTGAACCAAATGCAACACATTACACAATTTAGCACACATCCTTACATAATTAAACAAAAGGAGCATGAACAAATGTAACATACCTTTACATGGTTAAAGTAATAATCTACAGTATAAACAAAGGTGATATATGATTGCTCTGTTAAAGTAATAACCATAGTACACAAGATCCAGTCCTTTTGCATTTGACTAATTTGGAGAGAATATTATCTATTTAATCTTAATGAGTCCAACTTTTATAGCTAAATCATTTTCTATGATAATTTGTATTACCTAAAAATGTCTTTTTAGACCTTAAAATGTTTTCTTAGATAAACAACTTAAGCTTTTATGTATCTCTACCTTTATAAACTTTACATCTTTCATGTGTGTTTCTTTTCTGAATTTGGTAGCAAAAAACCTGTAAAACCATTACTATCTTGTCTTCAACCCCATCAGAGACATGAGAAGGATAAAATATTACCTGAGTAAACAGGAAGTAGAGAGTAAGCAAGTTCCAAAACTATAGAAATAACAGAGACAAATGACTGTCTAGAGAGTCACCCAAGGTTCCTCTGCAATATTGAAGCATCTATCACTGGCCTACAGGCCCAGAATATGTGACAAACCTTTCTGTGATGCAGGAATTTTGAAGTGCTGGCCTACCTTGTCTTAACAAAATTTGGCAGTTGACTTCATTTGAGTCCTGCATGTCTAATTTAGACACCATGCTCTCAGAAGTAAAGGCAAGGACAGTTTCTTGCTCAGTGGCTAGCTCTGGCATATTTAAATAAAACTCCAGTTAGAGTTTATTCAACGCTTGTCATCTTCTCTGAAGTAGATGGGGCTGCCAGGAGAACACACATCTCACTGTAATAAAAAACTTTACGTTATTAAAACATTTAAATGGCATATTCTATAGATCTATGTTGTATTTGAAGATTACAGAACCAAAATCTATCTTTTTTAACCTTGAAAACATACCTTACATGATGACAATTTTGATTTCTTTAGGTGACGAAGTACTCATCTGCATTTCTTAGCTATCCTCAACAGTTTGTAATACAGTAGCTTTTAAGCACTAGAACTTTACATTTCATTTTTTATAGCATATTGTAATAAAAAATAACCTTCAATTTGTATCAATATACAAAAATCCATCCATACAAATGTAAACTATTTGAAACTAGCAGTTGCTTTCAAGTTTAAAAGTAGATTCAATAATCTACCTTTTTATCGTATCATTCCGTTATCTCTCCCTTTCTCTTCTAAAAAGAGATCCCCTAATGTAACCTCATTTTTTTTTTCTCCCTGACCATATCCAATAATGACTTGTAACCAACTCCATTAAGTGATGAAAAACATCCAGACCCATTCAGTGACCAAAAACCACCCACCTCACCTCTCACAAATGGGGATGTTGTGTTCTACAAATTGCTTCTTTAAGAATCTGGTACCTTTAGGGGACCAAGAGAAAATTAAGATAACGTTTAAGTCCTGAGATAATTAGCTCACCATTTTTTTTTGTTCTGTGGTTGAAAAAGCGCTGGGCTTAATTAAAGTTCTGACTGAAGTTGTCTGTGAGCTGAGATCATCTTAGTTAACCACTTTGAAATTGTCCTGGATGCAGGTTTTTGAGGAAATGGTAACAGATGCATTCTGTGAGGCTAGATCACCTGAGCTACTTCTTCATCAGTGTCTGGTCTTTTTGCCCCCTGAAAAGCTACAAACTTTTAAAGGTAACATACATATGGTATTTTTGTTCTGAAAATCTACAAACTTCTAAAGGTAACATACATATCTGCATTAACACAAGTACGGAATGTGTGGTTTGCACACGTCATCTAAAGATGATTCTCTTCTCTATGTATATTGAGCAGGTAAAAAACATCTGCCAACTTTATAAGTCCATTTGGACTATATTGTTGGAGGAAGACCTGCGTTTTCTTCTTGGCCACCCAACTAGCTTAGGACGAAAATAACCACACAGGAACTGTATTAACTTAATCACTGCTTAGCCCATTAGCTCTAGTTTTTTATTGGCTAATTCTTACATCTTAATTTAGCACATTTATATTTATCTGTGTATTGCCATGTGGCAGTGGCTTACCAGGTAAAATTCACAGTGTCTGTGTCCGGTGGATCCATGGCATCTCTTTCTGACTCTGCTTTCTTTCCCCCATAATTCAGTTTCCTCTTCCTTGCCTACCTAAGTTCTGCCCTATCAACAGGCTAGGGCAGTTTCTTTATTCATTAACCAATGAAAGCTGCACATAGACAGAAGGCCCTCCCACACTACTATATAATCAAACTGTCATGAAGACTCTATAGCCAACAAGATTTATCATGTCTCATCCAGTCTCAGAGTTGTTCCTATGTACTGGGATCAGCGTATATGTCACCTGCTTGTAGTCTTTCTTGGTTTCTTTTTTCATATTTATAGCCAAGATTTTCAGGAGCTCTCTCCTGGTAAAAGATCCCTATTAATTTTAAAGGAATCCATAGCATTTTTTTAACCTGTGGAAAGGAAAGCTTAACATCTATATCAATGCAACAAATTTATTGATTTCTATTTTAAAGTTAAGAATCCTTAAAATATATTGGCTGGTTTAATAAAACAGCTTTTTTCATAATCTAATGTCTCTCAGTAACTATTGGTTTTTGTTCATTTAAAAAATTTAATAAAGAATTTTATAGTGTCCAGACTCATTGTGTTATAATATTCCCCATGCTTATATGGCATATTCTTCTTTCTCTTTAAAGATTTTACTTTATTATTTTTAAACTATTTTCTCTGACTTCCTTTACTCATTTTTTCTTTCTTCAGCATTTAAGCACATTTACAAGCATATTGTACCTGTTAAAAGGTTTTCCTCTGCCTAGACAAGGTTTCTTTTGTGCACCTCTCTGACCACATGAACCAAGCCTTAAAAGACCAGAGACAAACTTCTAGATTTCTTAGTATGAACTCCTATCATAAAGACACACATGAAGTCCATAAGGATATTCTTTAGAAACTAGTAGTGTATCCAAATTTCATGAACTTAAAGAATGTAAAATACTCAGAAGTGAATCTTCAGTTTAATTCCTCATCTTAGTAACTTTCTTTACCATCATCTAATTGACCAGGGCATAGAAAATATTGGATAAATTCATAATTTTCATTATTACTTGAAACCAAATAGCTTGCTAAATACTTATACGTATATTCAGAAAATTTTGTTTACTTGAATCATAACAAAATTGCCTTTCTGATAAAAATATCAAAGACATAATTTTAAAATGATCAGTAAGTACCAAAGATATTAAAGAGATAAGAATAATTTTCTATTATAATCCCACCTCATAGCTTGAATGAAAACTCACACAGGTAAGCTTTTTTAAGCAATGCCTAGACATAAATATTTCTTGCTGGGGGTTTGTTCGTGGTCACTCTTCATGATCTGCAGGTGCTTCTTTGATAAGTAACACCATAATAATTTTTAAACCACTTTCATGGTTTTGCTTGTTTCTTTAAATTTTTTAGTTGCATGAATTATGGAGACAAAAATATGATCCTATTTTCCTATTAAACAGCAAGTTATGGGAAGAAATTAACCCATTATCAAGGACTAAAATAGAGAGAGTAGAGAATAGTAATATACCCTAGTCACCCCATCTTGGAAGAATGTGGAAAATCTAAATGCTGCGGATCTGGCAGGCATGTAATTCACCTAATCAAGGAAATTTCCAAAGTAGTCAATACAAAGAATATGTTCTTTTCTAATAGTATTATGCACAGCAGGCACAAAGAATACTGTGTGGATTCATTAAGTTTAAATTAAAATTACACCTCAGAGCAAAATTCTGCACTAATGGACATTACACTCCTTTAGGGTGGTTTAGCTTCCTTTCTGCATCGCATTAAGCATTCACTTGGCACCGTTTGGAAATCAACTGAGGGAGAAAAAAATCACCACATCACCATTTTTTCTGCTTTGTTCCAGATAGCCTTAAAATATGAGCGCTTGGGGAAGGTACACCATGGGACATTATCCCAACACTGAGACTCTGAAAAGTAGAGGACGGGCTCAATATCTAGATGTCAGGTTTTTTTTTCCCTTTAAAGGGAAATTATCCCTTACATAGCTTATTAGGACTTTTATTCTATATTTATGGTAATGGTACATATTTGGAAAAAGTCTTTTACCCATGATGCCTAATTGTAATGAAGACAACATTGCTAAAATAAAATTGCAGAAATCTTTATAAGTGTTGTCACTAAAATTTCTAAATAATTTTTAATTTTCTTTCTCTCTTTGTATTTTAATCTGGATTTCTCCATGCAAATTCACTTTAAGCCCTATTTTACAAATCAGTGTATAAAAGTGAGAACACATTCAAATGTGCCTGCCATGTGAACATCATCTCTGTGTAAATAGTGTGAATAACACAATTATAAACATGATGGTGCACTCAAATCTTAGAGTTACTTGAGCATTTTTTACTTGTGTATTTTTTCTTATGTCTGCGAGGTCCCTGGCCAGCAAGGGGCCTTAGGTTGTTTTTATCAGACTATTTTAGCACAGTATTATAAAAACACCTGTCTAAGACTTAAAAGTTTATATAAATAATTTAAAGGATTTAAAAATCAATGAAAACAAAGTCATAATAAAAATTATATCAATTTAAAGAAATCCCAGTGTAGATGTAATCATTGTTATATTGTGTCAGGCTTTTAAAAAGTTAACACTCACATTTCTCAATTTTTTCCATTAAGTAAAAAAATGAATGAATGTCATAAAATTTTTCTAAGAAGCAAGTTTTACCCTGGAACAAAAAATGACAAAAACACAGCATTATGGGTCAATATCCCTGAAAAAATAATTTTAAAAACCTCAGGAAAATACTTGCAAACCACATATAACAACACATCAAAAAATTATTCACAGGCCTTTGAGATGGTTGTGTGGGTAAAAAGACTTGCTGCCAAGCATTATGACCTGAACTTTATCCCTGAAGACCACATGGTGAAATGAAAGAATAATGCAAGTTGACCTCTGATTGCCAAACATGCAGTGGAGCATGTGCACAGTGTGTATGTGCATACACACATGAATAAAGAAACAAATAAATACTGTAAGTAATAGAGACTATAAAGCTGGTTTTATAATCAAATTAAATACCCTCAAAAAAGTCATAATTGTGACTTTATTAAGGGGCAGAGATCAACATATATATTTCTATATTGATAAGTATGATTCATTGTATAAATGACTAAGACACAAAAATCTCAAGAAAATATCCATTTGGAAGGAACTTTTAAAACAGTTTAACATCACTTTATATAAAAGATTTGAATAACATAAAAACAAAAGGAACATATCTCAGCATAATACTAACTGCATGTTAAATCTGTAGCCCACATTATTCAAAATGGAGAAAATTTAAACTAACAGCAGTTACCAGACAAGTATGGCACTTTCTTTACACATATCCAATACAGTGCTTGAAGCCTTAGCTAGAACAGTAAGACAAGGAAGGATATGAAAAATTAAACAAATGCAAATAGTAAAGAATGAAGTAAAAATATACTCTTTACAGATATGTTCAAAAAATTTACATTGAGTGAATGCTTTCAATAAAGTGCAAAATTAATTCACAAAAGTTGGTAGCCTTACTATATTCAAATGCCAAATATGCTGAATAAGACGTCATTCACAATGTCAAAAACAAACAAACAAAAAGAGCAACAATAACAACCAAAGAAAACCCCATAACCTGGAAGAGGCCCAACCATGAAGGTGAAAGACCACTACATCAAGAATTAAAAAAAAAAAAATGGGAGCACTCATGCTTCTCAAGAACACAGGAAGCAAGGTTTGGGTTCCAATCCCAGCTATGACCTTGGATGGTGGCTAAAATGCCTGAGCCAAATGATAATGAAAGCAAAAAAATATCTCTTATGGTTATGGACCTGGAAAGTGATATTCAAAAACTGCCATTATAATAAAAGTGATCTATGGGATTAATACAATTTCCATCAAAATTCTAGTGCTGTTCTTTATGAAAATAGGGAAAAACCTTAAAATTATGTGTATGTACAAAAAAATCCAAAAAGCTAAAAGAACCTAGAGTATAAAAATACAATGCTGAAGGTATAACCATGCTGATTTCAAGTTATATATGCTAAGGATTCATAGTACAAAAAGAGCCCAGAACTATCTACTGTAGCTAAGTTATGAAACCAATTTAGATGTCGACAAATGGAATAATAGATGAGGAAAATGTGGTAATTCATATGTACAATTACACTTTTGCCACAATAGACAATAAAATTTAGTGTCAAAAAGACTAACTTTATACCTTTTCTCATTTGTGTTCTCTAAATAATTTTATACATATAAATATTTATTTGATGTCTTCTAACACTAAGTTCAAATGTCAGATGTGATATTGGGGGGTAGAAAATTCGTATATTATCTACTAAATTTCCCTTAATAATTATGCAATAATAATTCGAGAATATTTCATGAAAAGTAAAATATGGTCAGTTACAATAACAGATGACTCCTGATGTGATAAACACTGTATTGGATGAGTTAATTTAAATAGTAAAGATTTAGCTTACTGTTGTCAGATTGGCAATAAAACCAACCTTTTGACACTGATCTTAATTTTAAAACTGGTAGAATCTGTTCTATAATGAAAATCAGAGACTGGCTGTGCATAGGAATGTTGTTCCATGTCTGTGAAGTCTTGCCCTATCTGGAGAGTTCAGAGTGAGTCTTTCCATTGGAGCCACACTTACCAAGAAAAATCCCTATATTAAAAACTAAATCAATAAACATCCACTTGGAATGCAGTAACAGCCTTCTGAGGCTATATAATGATCTGTAAGTTAATAATTTACTTTTTTCTCTTATATAGTGATCTAACTAATTTTGTCCCAGTAATACTTACAAAGCAGGTCTTGTTATAGAATTTTAAAGATAAATAATTACCCTAATTTAAATATCTTAACTTGTATCCTCTGAATGTCATGGAAAAAATAGTACTACTTTTCTGAATTTCTATATACTAAATATCCAAATGTATATATTAGTTATGTTAGCAATAAGCAAAATTTTGTAAAAATATCTTACTGTATTTATAATAATACACATGGCCTTTGATTTCTGTGTGGATATTTCCTATTATGCAGACCCTCATATAAACCTTAGTGTCCAGACTCTAGTATTTTGGGTTGTGAGCTTAGCCTTTAACAACTGCTCTGGTCTGCAGCAATCAGACTCTTTAGGATATCACAGGAACAAAATTTAGCTTCAGTGGTCATGGAATTGATAATACCTCAATGATTGAATGAAGGAAGTAATGAATGCTTCCCAAATATTATGTAATATTAGTTTCAAATTAGCTAAATGTACAATCTAGGTAGTATTTTTGGGAATAGTTCTCTTTCTCTTTTGTGTCTAAAATTCTTCAAAAGTTTCCTGCATTATCCTCTATACACAAACGTGTACCCACATGAAAGCAAATGCACAGTAAAGAAAGTAGAAAAAGTAGGAAGGTTGACTTCATATATATCTCTAACATAGCTTAAGATTTTAGATATTTTGAGCATAGACTTTTAAATAATGTCTAATTAGGAATAAAAGCCCAAATCTAGTAGATATAATAATATAATGTATAATAATAAATAATATAATAATCATTAATGTATTGGTGCATTTTCCCCTGTTCATAACAATTTTTAGAGGGATTGTAATGAGGAGTTAATAATGAGTTCATAGCATAGACAGACGTGTCCTATAATTGCTTTGCAATTGGGAAAATTCCACCTTATGAAGGATAAAAATGACCACAGTGATAATGCTTTTTATACTATGTTAAATTAATATTTGTTTCACTGGTGACCTACAAGTCAATTGTTAATTATTAATAATGCCCTACAAACAGCCTTTGTGTGCAACCCAGGACAGACTAGTGAATCCAGCAAAAGCAGGCTTTCATATTGAAAGGTTCCACAACAACATTTCTTTACACCGATGTCCTGACACTGATGGAGCTGTATCTATTGCTGAACTCTCAGTAAATGCTGATCAGGGCACATAATTATAAAAGGTATGTTTCAAAGCTTTTCAGGGCTTCTTTTGGGCAGACAGCCATCACTCAGTCAATTAAATTGAACCATGTCCTGGTAAATAACATCTATGAGAAGCTAAAAGTGACAGCCTACAAGCTGTCATAATCCTATTAATCTTGGGCAAAATAGAGCTTATGTCCCCATGAAACATGAGAGCATGAGTGATTTTTTTTTATCATAACCCTTTACACTCTACCAGAAAATGTTTTTTTTTTGTTTTTTTTTTTTTTTGGTTTTTCGAGACAGGGTTTCTCTGTGGCTTTGGAGCCTGTCCTGGAACTAGCTCTGTAGACCGGGCTGGTCTCAAACTCACAGAGATCTGCCTGCCTCTGCCTCCCGAGTGCTGGGATTAAAGGCGTGCGCCACCACCACCCGGCTCTACCAGAAAATGAAATTAAAGGAATTGTATCATAATTTCCCAAATTTAAAGAATACCATTGTGAGAAGTCACCTCATACTAGACAGGTGGTCCTGGGTGTTGTAAGGAAGCAGAATGATTAAGTTATGAAGAAGCCAGTAAGCAGCATTTATCTTTGGCTTCTCTTCAGTTTCTGTTCTGAGCTTCCTGTTCTAAGTTCCTTTCCTGACTTCCTAAGTGATGAATGAAAAGTTATAAAGTGAGATAAATCCTTCTCTACCAAAGCTGCTTTTAGACACAATGTTTAATCACAACAAAAGAGATTCTTAAATGTTATTTAATATATCCTCTATATTTCACCAAATAATTTAAATAAAACAGCACTGACTTTAGATAGATAGATACATAGATTTATGGATAGACAGGTAGATAGACAGACAGACAAACAGACAGATAGACAGATAGATAGATAGTAGGTAGATGATAGATGTACTAATACTTTATAGAACTGTTGAATTTATTTGCATATAATTAACTTTATAAGATCATGAAATGATGGTATAACTTACAGAATATCAGAAAATAAGCAATTTTCTAGTATTACAAAATATTGGACTTGCTTACATTTCTAAGTGATCAGAATATAAGAAAGAAAAAATTAAATAAACACATTCTGCCTCAAAAATACTTATGAGGGACTGGAAAGATGTTTCAGTGAATAAGGATACTTGTGTCCATGCACCAGAACCAGAACTGATCCCTGGAACATGTGTGGTCAAGAGAGTGAACAGAATTAAAAATCTGTCCTTTGACTTCTATATATATGGTGTGGTATACATACCCACACCTGCACAAAATAAATAAATGTCAATATTTATAAAACACACACACACACACACATGAAAGTTATGATCTTTTTTAGTTCATATAAAAGCATAACAACCCAAAAATGTTCATTTGACTACAAAATGAGTATTTCTAAAGCAATTGTAATATAATGTTTCATGACACTCTTGCCTTCAAAATAATGTCTCCTACCTCACAATCAATATCCCAGTTAACTTAGAAAGCAATGATTATATTCTTTTTGGAAATGATGTACATGAAAGGATATTGATAGCTTGTGAGTTCAGCTCACAAAACTACATCTCCAGGTTCAGGTCAGATGCTACAGCTTAGAAAAAGGGAACTTGGAAAATTTCTAGTCTGCAGGGATATGGAATGAACTCACACATGTGCTGTTTGAGTCATGCTCTTCATTCTTCTGTCGACTCTAATTCTATCTAATTTTCCTTTGACTCAGTTCTCCGTTCATTTCTCTCTGCTTAAATACACATTTTATTTTTAAAAAGGAGATGAAGCAATAACAAAAAAAAGTCACAAGACTTACATCTCATTGATCAAAAACACATTCCTTTGGGTGAGTGATAGGGGCAGAGTCCTTTACTAGGGCAACACAGCGTTGCAAGGTTTATGGAGTAAGATTGATACCAGAGGGTCAGAGCACAATGTCCAGTGAAGTAAGCATTGAGGCATAGGTCTCTATCAGCCAGACTTGGCAGGAGAAGAATTGGTATGAACTTTTTAGGTTGTTTTGTGTAAATAACCTTGGTTAGACACCTTTGACTCTGACCTTGTGCATAATTATGAAGTTTTTAACGTAAGATCCATTTACAAAATCTTTAGTCTTTGAACTTGCTCTGAGGTATAAATGACCTAATTTTGTGAAGTTTGCCTTAGACTGAGGAGAAATTGTTATTTTCTTGTATGGGTCTGAGTAAAAGGAACAAAGCAGGCTTTAGGTGTCTTACAGCCTGGTGGAACAATAGATCTTGTGATGAAACATATTTTTTATATGTCAAAATTATACAAATTAATGAGAAGTCATATTCCTGACCATCCACAGATATATGTGTGCCCAGTAGATAGAATATTTTCACAAGATAAACCATGCAAGCAATGGGAAAACACCCAAAACTATTGTTAGAGAAGACATGAAGTGACTCATGAGAGAAATTATAGACAGAGACAAACAGTTATGTACAGCCATGGCCCCATAGCCATACCACGTGGGGCTCCTCATCAGAGAATCACTTATCTGGTAGGTTGGCCTGTTGAACACTCGATGTCACCTCCTGTATACTACCATGACCTCTGACTAAAGGGTATAACCAGTTGATTTCACCACTGGGTGGTTGTACGTCTTTAGCAGTAGGGCATAGTTGGTGTACATATGGTTATTAGCCTTATGCCTTTAAAGGAGAATTTGTAACATGGTTCTTTCATTTTTTTGTTACACCATGAGATTAGATAGTTTTTTTTTCTTCCAGGCTGCATATCTATAAATCTGAGTAACAACTCTGAAATCTCTGAAAACACATGCAAAAGAAAACCTTCTTCTTTTCAGTTGGTTATATTATGAGTTTCATCATAGTGATGAAAATTTAACTCAAATATATGACAAGAAAATATATGCTTGAAGAAAGCCATTGTACTGAACAAATACTTTAATAAACTAATAAAAATATGACTATGTTACACAGAAACAGTTGTTTCAAAATGTAATGTGTGACTGCTAAAAATATTGATTTGAATTTGTCCCTGATTACTAAGCTGTAATACCTTTTCAACCAAATCTAACTTGCTTGTATACCTGATAATTAATTGTGGTTATCAACTTGATTGGGTTTTAATAAGTTACACCTTAGGGTGTGCCTGTGAGAGCATATCCAGGGATGATAAATTAAGGCCAACGAAAGGTTTGTTTTGAATTAGGGTGGCACCATTCCCATCAGTTGGGGTCCTGAACTAAGTAAAAGCAAACAAAGAAGAAAAGCAGTTAGGCTAACACTGTGCTTTCTTCATATCCACTGCCTCTGAGAGATACAGAGCCTCACATTTCCGCCTCGTTGGAGCTGCCTCAGATCATGCCTTCTTGCCATGGTGGACTGCATATCCTCAAACTCTGAATCAAAGTAAAACCTTCCTCCTGTAAGCTGCCTTTGTCAGGCATTTGGTTACAGCTGTAAGAAAAGAACCAATGTGTAGACGTAAGTCACAAACGATGCCACAGCAGTTTGGAATTATGATTAATAGGGTACTATTTATTAAAAGGGGAAAAAACTTACAGATCACCGTCAGCCCTCTGTACAACAAGGAAAGGAGTCTAGTCGCCAGCCTAGCAGGAAGTGAAGAGAGCGAGAGAAGGAAGTGGCCGCTTTTTTAAAGGGAGAGAGACCACGCCCCAATGGGCTGGTATCTCAGCGACTATAGGCTGGAGGAGCGGAAGGACCTCCCGCAACACCAATGCATATGTGGAGTCATGGTGTTCAATGTGAATGGTCTGGATCTTTCTTTGGGATAAACTAAAATTTATGCCAAATGTACTATCTACACGCTAAAACAGACTTTTATTAACTATGGCTTACTAGGAAGTAATCCCTTTTTGTAACTTGTTCCACAACCTTTCTTTTTTCTTTTCAAAAATCAGCCATACACTGTATTAGTTATGAACATAAATAAATTAATTCTTAGTATGTTTACATGCATTTTATATCCTAAGTATATGATGAAGACAATAGAAAGTGGAAATCTAAGTTTGAGAAAAATAATTATATACAAAAAATCATATGGAAATTTCTGTGTTGTCTTAAAGGGAAGTGGGTAAATATAGTGTTGGTTCCAGTTCAAAATCACCCGTGACAAAATGACTGTTAAATAATCTACCAGTGTACAATTGATCTCTCCCTTTGATAAGGTCCCAAGACTTTTCTTGATAGGATTCTGCTTCAAAGTCTGTAAACAAATTGCTAGCAAAGGGAAATTATAGCCCTTCACCCTTCTGCAAGCTGATTTTAAAATATGCTAATCTCTCTTAGGTTATACTGAATTTCCATTCTCAACCATCACAGCAGACAACACAAAAATATTCATAAAAGAATCAGCCCCCAAATTTTAATAATAAAAACCTTGCAATGAGTCAACTTAGAATAACAATAAATTACCATGACTACCCATCAAATTATCATACATAGTGTATCAAGGGTTATATTGCTTAAACACAACTGATCTTTTTAGTTGAACTTGGGGAAAATGAAAAAAAGTCAACCTTGCTATTGGTCAGAGAACAATGTTATCAGGGTGGAAGCATGAACTGAAAGGTTTGCTAAAATTAGACATGTGCAATCATTTAAGAGGCACCAAAGGTCTCTGCCTGTTCTCATCCTGAGTGAGATTGCTTTGTATTTCATTGATCTTGATTTTCACTAAAAGATATTGATTGCCTTTAAGATTGCATTTAGGATGTTATGCTTGGGGGAGAAAAATTAAGCTTTTCCTTTCATTATTAGAAGCAAGATTATCTATGGTTTAGCAAAACATCTTGATTTCAACTGTGTATTTGTCAGTTCTAATGCCAACCGTAGTAAAATACTTTCAATCACAGAGAATCACAACACAGATAAAGAAAAAAATAATTCCTTTTAACAACCACTTTCAACTACAAGCCACCTTAACTATTCTGAAATTATACTTGAAAGTAACAAAATATTTGAATTATTTTAGACAAATTAATGAATGAAATATTGAAATCTAACTGGTACTCAAGCCATAATTCCTGCAGCAGTCACTGCCCACTCACTGACAATAGGAGGGATCCAACTGAGACAATGTCTGTGAATTTCTAACTAACAGACTATAGTTATCAAGGTTGCTCATCTAGGACAGTGAGTTATTGTGGGTCACATACTCTGTTCCTTACCATTCCTTCCCTCCTACCATCATTTCTTCTTCCCACCATCATTTCTTCCTCCTACAACCCATTCCTTCCTTCTACTTGGCAATCAGAGTGTCTGACTGCAGATTGTACTATAAAACATCTCCCAACCTCAGCAAGTTATAAGAAGAGTTCACACTGTGCCACTTGGGCCCTAATTTCCTCTACTCAGTGGCCTACTTCTTCCTGTTTCTATACTCTTTGTCTCTAGTATTAGGGTCTAAACTCTCCTCAGTGACCTTGTGATGTTGTCTATCTGTCCATCTGTCTGCCTCTCTAATAAGTTCATTATTCCCCATCTCTTCTAATGGCTCTACTAAGAAACTCCTTAACCCCCAAAATGCATCTGTGTTTTGTTGAACCCACATCTGAATGTTTTCTCTCACTCATTAGGAAAGAAGACACAGATACACACACACACACATGCATACAAATCTCCTTTATTAAATTATTTGTGTATACACTTTATAGAATTCCTATGGCATATGTAAGCACATATTTATTTGTTCTTTTTGATAATATCTCATATGTAATATTGTGGAGAGGGTAAAAGCATTAGTTACACTTACAGTTCCAAAATTTTAAAAAGAAGTATGTAACTGTTAAGGCATATTTTCAGCATGTGAGCAATGAAGAGAGTACAAAAACACCAGCTGGTACCAAGTCAATGATCCTGTGAAGTGCTACTTCACACTGACTTGTGATGGAATAAGACAATTATACTTTCTTGTTGTTGTTTCCAGAATGCATATAAGCTGCAAACTTCAAAATTTCAAGACAGACTAAAAATTTCTGAAATAAAATCTAATCCTTGACCTCTTCTTACATTTGAATATTAACAAGATGAAAAGTATAAAAAATTTCATGCAGAAATAAACGAAAAGATTGTATGCCTCTTGCTGGTTTATATGCTAGATTAATTTTTTTTAATTTCTAAAATTGTCCATATTCTTTATTCATTTCTGCGATAAAATAGCTGAGGAAAGAAACTTAGGTAAAGGAGAGTTTGCTTTTCTCTACAGTAGCAGAATGCAGACCATCACAGCAGGGAAGGCGTGGGAGAAAGAATGGTAGGAATATGAGAAATATCTGCTTATTTGTGTCCTCATAAGGACAAAGAAAGGTACTCAGTTCATTTTGTTCTCTTCTATTTAATCTGTCTTTCACTCTAGTACAGAGAGAAGTGCCATACATTTTGGAAATATCTTCCCTTCTCAGCTAAATCTCTCTGGAGTTCCCACTAAACACCCAAGAGTGTAGTTCCATGGAGATTCCAAATTCAGTCAAAGAAACAGTAAATAATTAAGCAACACAACATCTTTTGTCAACTTGACATCTAGAACACATCACTTTTAAACTGAATCAGGGTATGTTTCCCAATAGTTGTGGGCCAAGCAAGCTTCACCCTTGTTCCTCAGTGGCTTCCAGACATCTCAGAATGCAAAATACATTTACAATGTGCACATAATTCCCAAAATCTTAACAGTTCTAAAATAGTCTAAAATCCCTAAATAGAAAGCTAAACACATATGCAATCTCCTAACTGTCCCTTTAAAAAAATTACAAAAGAACTACTTATTTCTAATATATAATGCCACAGAGTAAAGATTCCCATTCCAATCTGATATATGGGACTTACCAAAAGAATATCAGACGAAAATGCCAAACAGCAAATCCTGCCACCCTTTATCTAGTATCAGTGTGCATGACGGCATCATGTATGCTCTAATGAGCTGGCATTGAGCCTCCTTTCCAGTTCAAGAGAGGCTGCATGAAGCACATGCAGCCTCTCTTGTGTGACTCCACATTGTACTTTAAGTTTTGCTTGAGAGATGTCCCACAGTTTTTGCATGAGACAAGAGTTAGACTTATTCCCTGGTAGGTAGACAGATGCACAGAGGTGTGCCGATATTTTGCTTGTGCTCTAACAATTAAAGCTTGCCTGCTGATCAGAGGGAGGAGCAAGGCATGCAGTACACACCTTTAATCCCAGGACTAGGGAGGAAGAGACAGGAAGTGATAAGGCTGGGCAGAAAGAGAAATATAGGACAGGAAGAAATAGGAACTCAGCCCCTTCCCTTCAGGCTGAAGAACTGGCACGTTAAGAAGCAAGGTAGCTTGCTCCTTTGTTTCTGTGATCTTTCAGCATTTACCCTTATATCTGACTCCAGGTTTTTATTACGACCAGTTAGAATTTATGCTACGTAGAAGAACTATGACTAGGTAACAAAAGTAGTGAAATGTTAGGAAGGTCTATTTCTTTCTTACCACCACCACCCCGACAAAATTCTTCCATCTTAAAACAAAGGCTTTGTAGGCATTTTCCTCCTGTCAGCTGGTCCTTGTTGATGGACTGGCTCAACAAGTTCAAAGGCATATCAGGACGTGTTGCACAACACGTGTGAGCCAATCAATAACCCTATCTCTCTTCAAACTGACCAAGCTTAAGTCAGACAGGAAGATTCTAAAGAATCTCTAAAATTCTCTGGAGAAGAGACTGGACTTTTACAGGTCCCTGAATCCTTTCTGTGTTTTGCAGACAGTTTTTTTTTTCTCTATGTGTCTGCTGCTTGTTTGTGTTTCCTCATTTCTAATAAACACCTTTCTTCAACTGCTGATTCTGTCTGTTGCTGTCTGCTTCTGTCTGCAGTGTATGAGATTTCTCTGCTGCTACCTCTGGTGCTCCAGTTTTCCTGTCTTTTAATTCTTTAACTTGCAGAGAAAGTGAACCTTACCAAAACACCTAAACCTGATTGCTTTTCGGGATGAGGAGGGAGGGGGACTTGATTGGGGGAGGGGGAGGGAAATGGGAGGCGGTGGCGGGGAAGAGACGGAAATCTTTAATAAATAAATAAATAAATAAATAAATAAATACACCTAGACTGTACTTATACTGGCGTCTCTATAACCTGGAATATCTTAGGTTTCACCATCACAACTTCATACAATGGCTTGTAAGGGTTTACTTACAGGGAGTCTGACCTTGCAACTTATCATCTGATTAAGTAGGTTTCTGTATCCTTGTTAGGATTCTCTGAAACTCTATAATTCTTTTACCTTCTGTGTCTGTAAAGCTAGAGCACAGATATTACACTGGCAACTTCTCCTGAACTCTCAAGATATAGCTTCCCCACTCTCCCGAGATGAGGATGAAGCTTCTGTTTATCTTGGAAACATTTTCTAGACACTCCTTTGAAGCAGGAAACCCTTCAATGGACATGTTTGGTATAAACTCTCTTCTTTCAAATGAAAGGCACAGTATTAGGTAAAGCCTTTGATGGATAGAGACTTACTCCTCTCTTGCCTATGCTATCATGAAGGCTCAGAGTCTAAGATTTCTCTGTAATGTTTATCAATTAAGTTTGTTTCCTATGCATTCACCCTTTCTCTAATTTTAGGCATATTTACACTCCTTTGCTCTCTTTATATCTTTTTGTACTCTGTCATTGTAAGCCTCATTGGTGCAGTGAAGAGTAACTAAGACACTGCCTGGATAGAATGCTTTCTTGAAGTATCTTTATCCATACTACTCTATCCATTGCCTTGACTCTACTCATGTTTCCAGTGCACAGGCAGAATGCTGTGCAATAAGGTTTGTGCACACTGTAAATATTTGTCACTGGTATTGGTTTAATAAAACAGTAGCCAGTCAGGAAGCAAATGTGGGGCAACCAGACTAGGGGAATTCTCAGAAGAGGAAAGGCAGAGAGGCAGACATACACAGAGGAAGCAAGATGAGAATGCCATAACGAGAAAAGGTATCAAGCCACATGGCTAAACATAGATAAGAATTATGGGTTTAGTTGTAAGAGGCAGTGAATAATAAGCCTGAAAGATAGGCCAGTCAGCTTATAATTAATATCAACCTCTGTGTGCTTATTTGTGACTGTATGGTTGTGGGACCGGGAAGGACAGAAACTCTCATCTATAGCAGAAATCAGTTAGAAATTTATCCCGAAGCTCACATGATGTATTATAGCCAGATTGCCAAGCATCTTCTTTAGCTTCTGAATTCTCATTGATCAGAACTTCACTGTGCAGTTCTCTCACAATTCTGGTCATCCTTACTCTCACCACAATAGGCCATAAAATTCTGCTTACAGTGTGTTAGTGCTTTTGTGTCCCATAGCTATAAACTCTCCCACATTTAATCCACAATACAGTTCCACAATCCTTTGAAAAACATGTTTCAGAAAGCAGAACAATGACCACACTTTGAAGTATCAATTTTTTCATATTGGTTAATTTTCTTAATGTGTGACAAAAGCAGTTTATTACATAAGAATTTATTTTTACTCAATTATGAAAACAATCACAGGGAGGAATGTTTTTTGGCAACAGTGGTTCTAGTCATGGGTAAGATTATGAGACAACTGCTCACACTGTGTTCACAACCAGGAAGCAGAAAACAATGATGCCAGTTCTCAGATTCCTTCTCCCTTTCTTTTTTTTTTTTTATTGAGAAAAGGAAAAAAACAAGTTTCCACCTCCTCCCAGCCTCCCATTTCCCTCCCCCTCCTCCCACTCTTCTCCCCTCTCCCTTCCCCCTTCTCCTCTCCCCCTCCCTCTCCAGTCAAAGAGCAGTCAGGGTTCCCTGCCCTGTGGAAAGTCCAAAGTCCTCCCCCTTCCATCCTTGTAGACGTAAGTCACAAACGATGCCACAGCAGTTTGGAATTATAATTAACAGGGTAGTATTTATTAAAAGGGGAAAAAAACTTACAGATCACCGTCAGCCCTCTGTACGACCAGGAAGGGAGTCTAGCCGCCAGCCGAGCAGGAAGTGAAGAG
>NC_022031.1:65610889-65615004 GCF_000317375.1 Microtus ochrogaster | reverse complement strand
TTCCATTGAAGGGCATCTAGGTTGTTTCCAGGTTCTGGCTATTACAAATAATACTGCTATGAACATAGTTGAACAAATGCTCTTGTCATATGATAGGTCCTTCTCCCTTTCTTATTAATCTTGGAGTCACGGTCCATGGGATGATGCCACTTACGTTCGGATTGTGTTTTCCCTCTTCCTTTAAAGTTGTTTGGAAACTCACTCAAAGAAACAATTTAGAATTACTTGCATGAATCCAAGTCTAGTCCAATTGACCTTGAAGATTACTTTAACATTCTTCTTGAAAATGGCCTTGTCTGTCATTATTATTCTGGAGTTGTTTTGGCTTTGGTGTAGTAGGTGTAAGTCTTTTTAGAATACTATGTTAGATCAGGATTAGTGGAGGTAACCTAAAATAAGTTAAACAGACCCACTTCTCATGAAGCAGAATTGTTCCTTTAATCAGAACAACTAAAGGACAACAGTATCTCCATGCAAATAGAGATTATGCACATGTGCCACAGGGGGCTTGGAGGTCTAATAGGCCAGGAAAGGGGAACTTTGGGGAGGAAGATTCTATCTGCAGGTCAGTTCTCCTGCAGTCACAAAGTTCCAGATACCAGCAGGGGTTGATATGTTGATTCTCCTCTCAGAATCTCCCTGATCCCAACAGCCCACAGGTATAATCACTCAATTCACCTTCTTATCTGGACCTTCTCAGTCAACCTTAGGCTTTAAGTCAATAAACATTCACCAGGCAATAGCAATTAACTATTACTAAAATCCTGCCTCGGGTCCCTTTTAATATATGGTGATCTGATTTTGTTTCTAGGCTTGAACTTCCATTGTAACCATAAACTGGCATTTGTCTTTAGCTATGCTTTCTGCTCTATGTATGACTGAAAATTGTAAGTAGAGACTATTTGTTCAGTTCCCAGCCTCACAGACCCAAATAATAACACAGAAACTATATTGATTACAACATAGTTTGGCCAATAGTTTAGGCATAATTTTAGTTAACTCTTACATCTTAAATTCACTCATAATTCTTGTCTGTGTTAGTCATGTGACTTGGGACCTTTTATCAGTGAGGCATTCTTATCTTGCATCCTCTGCATCTGGGTTACGACTGCAGACTGAGCCTTTTTTTCCCAGAATTCTCCTATTCTGGTCATCCCACTTATACTTCCTGCCTGGCTACTGGCCAGTCAGCATTTTAATAAATCATTATAAGTGACAAATCTTTACAGGGACAAGACCATTGTCCCAAAATAGAGGATGAAAACCAAGATCAATATTATTTAAAGAGACAATAATCCCTACAAATTGTGTAGTCTTAAGCATGAATGAAGAAAAAATGAAAAGAATGGTTTTACTGGAGAGAAATAATCATTCCTTCAGGTATTCATATGTTTCCTGTGTTGAATTAAAGTTTCCCATGAATAAAATTCAGATTCCTTCTAGTCTTTCAATTTTTTCCTAGTTTATAGTACACAAACTTTAATATTTCCTTTAAATACAGCTTTCTCTCGGGGAGAGCTGGCAGTGCCATCCCTTAAGAATAATTATCCTCAACCAACCTGGTCATTAGATGTCACTTCTATTCCACAAGGCAAGAGCTAAAGGGAGGTTTATGTTTTCCTTGGCAGCACAATGAAAATGCATCTGACAAGGAAAACAAAAGTTTTAAATGGAAACTACAGATGTGTGAACCATTTGGAGAAGTAACTTGTTTAAAGTTAAGGGAGATTTATGAAAGTCTTTTGAACTAGCCTGGACCAATTCTGAGAGTTTATAGCACATTTAGCTTTTACCATGTAGTTGTATATTGCTTTGAGTGGTTTTCACCTTTTGTTTTTCTTGAGCAAATTTAACCCCATGAAAGTGCCAGGAAACTGTTCCTGAAGATGAAATTTTACTACAATTGCAAGCAAAAATATAAAATAACTCTTTTATTATGTATTGCACTTCTTGTACCACCCCCATTTTAAGTGTAGAGAAAATTATTTTTAAAAATAAAAACGGGAGAAAAAAAAGCAAACATAGTAATAGACCTTTTTCACCTGGAATTATGAGGAAAATCCGCAATTGTATTAGGAGAGGCATAAAAAGATTTGTAGTTAGTCACGTCTGCTCTCTGAATTTTTTCTATTGGCTCCAGTGTTCCCTCTATAAAATCCCAATATGAGTGTCAATTCGGCTGTTGGCTAAAGTGGAACACTTGACACTCAGCAGCTGGTTGAACTACATTCATGTAGCTTACACTTGTAGTAGTTTTGAGAGGTGTGCTAAGAGAAGCACAAGACAGTTGTGCATTGTAGTAATCACACTGTGTTGAGACCGTCAGTAGAGGATGGGCAAACTTGCACTTTTCTATAACAATGAGTGTTGTGTTAAGATCATTAACATCAGCTTATCACATTAGGAAGTAAAGGACATCCTTGTTTCATCTTTTGCTTGCTTAAAATATGGATTTAGATTTAGATAACAGATTATTGTTTACTCTGAACTTTCTTTTCATTGACAAGACCAGATATATTAAGTTAATACAAGTTTATAATTACATCTAAAGCAATTAATATTAAATAATATAGTTATAAAATTTCATTGTTAAAGTAGGAATTTCTTATTAATTTCTAGTTTGTATCAATTACTGGCAGAAAACTCCAAAAGGAAATTCTCATGAATTCAGCATGCAAAAAATAACAAGTACCCTAGTTAAAAATTAGGGATGCTGCATTGCTTCATTTTGGGTATGTTTCTGAAGTTCACACACTTTTCTAGATGCAAATATGTATGGAAATAAATTTGGAGCTTCACACATTTTAAAATATTTATTTAACATTCATGTTAAGATATATTTTTTGAGAAAGATTGCTAATAAAACCCCCTGGAAGGCAAAATATAATCTGTCATGTTATTTTTGCCTGGAATGAGGATAAAACATAAAATTCAATAGAAGGGATTCTGTCTTCCGGACTTTTCAGTTATTTATTACCCAGTGTTTTCCATGGCAGCCTTGGTGCTTAGCGTCTACTTTATAGTATAAGGAAGCATTTTTAACTTTCCTTGGGGAAGCAGAAAGGGCTTTTGGAGATTTAAGCTGACAGTTTGGTAAAGGCCATGAGGGATGAGGTGCACTTTTCTGCTCTCTGCATGATTTGTTAGGTTTTCTTTCACCCACAGCTCTGTTTCTCTACTTTTCAAGAAAAAAAAAAGTCTTTGATGCTTTTTTTCTGTTGTTGTTTCTGTTTCTTTGATGATTTAGTAAAGCGTTAATTTTTTTTCTTTTAAATGAAACTAGAAGATGCACCATTACTAGCTACTTAAAAGAAGTATTTTAAAGTTCATAAAGTAGAGCTTTTTATAGTCAATCTGAAGAAGCAATGATAATAATAAACACACCATTAGTAGTAAATGCAAGTAAAATGTCTTAGATAATAGGCTAGTCATGAGTGTCCTGTTTTGGTTTCTTCAACAAAAGCAGCACAGTTTCCCTGAAGCACAGTGAGAGTAAGTACTGCTCACACCTTAACTCACCTAGTATAAAAGGTTATCAAGGCAATATTTCCAGTATTACAGTTAGCTTTAACTGATGTTATAAATATAAAGCATTGTCTTAATCATTTTAAAATTTCTTATACTGTAAGAGATTTAGCCAGGTGGTCACGATACATGCCTTTAATTCCAGCATTCATTAGGAAGAGGAAAGTAGTTGTATGTGTGTTTGAAGTCAGCCAGAACTATAGAGCAATTTCTAGGATTTCAGTGCTATGCAAAGAAACCTAATCATTAAAAACAAATGAACAAACTGAAAGAAAATACAAAAAAAAGAAAAGAGAAAATTTATCTAGTAAAGAACCGACAATTATAATGAAAAGTCAGAAGCTAAATATAAAATTTAAGAATATCATCTTTAAGTATTAGTGAGAACACTATATATACCATTAAAACTACAAGCAAATTTCTTACAGTTAAGAAGAAAAAGCAGCACAAAAATTAATCATTACTTCTCACTTGAAAAAAATTGCAAAAATCTCTATTGGGAAGGTAACTATTTAGAGGAACCTTGATACCTAGAGTCTAATCTCTCTCTCTCTCTCTCTCTCTCTCTCTCTCTCTCTCTCTCTCTCTCT
>NC_022031.1:65585068-65610789 GCF_000317375.1 Microtus ochrogaster | reverse complement strand
ATATAATGTATATATTATTTATATTTATATTCTATCAGAGTTTTAAAAAACAATTGATAAAAATATTTCTCAAATTATTCCACTAAATAGAAACAAAAGGAAAATTGTAAAATTATTTTTATGAAGCCACAATTACTCTAATACAAAACCCACATACGTCCCCAATGACATCAGGTAATTTGAAGGCAAATGGACGGAGGTAGAAAAAAATCACTCTCAGTGAGGTAACCCAGATCCAGGACGACAGACACGGTACATTCTCACTCATAAGTTGATATTAGCTGTAAAGTAATGGATAACCATGCTACGATCCACAGACCCAGAGAAGTTAGGTAATAAAACTAAAAGAGGGGATGCTTGGATTTCCCTAGGAAGGGGGAAACAGAAGAGAACCGCTGGGTGGACTGGGGGCAAGTGGGGATAAAAACTTGAGAGAGAGGGTTGGCGGTGAATGGAGGCTGAGAGTACTGAAAGTGATGACTGGAAATGGAAGGCATTCCAGGGTCTGACAGAAACCTGACGCAAAGGGAGACACCCCAGCTAAGACTCCTAGCAATAGTGAAAACATAGCCTTAACTGACTGTCTCCTGTTATCCAATTGCTGACTTTGCCAATCGTCATCAGATAGCCTTCATCTAGTAACCCATGGGAACTGATGCAGACACCCACAGCCAAACATTAGGCTGAGTTGGGGCAATCCTTCTCAAGAGAGTGAGAAAAACTGTAGGAGTCAGAGGGATCAAGACATCACAAAAACCCCACAGAAACAGCTAACCTGGCTCATAGTTTCCTGCAGTTCCGTTATTGCTTGTCATTTGTTTGTCTTGAAAAATGCCAACAGAGATCAGTTCAAGCATGACTGTCAATATATACTGTGAGTGAAATGAAGTATAATGTGCTGTTAAAGAATATTAAATAAGTCAATGTTGATTTAAAAATATGACATGAAAAGAAAAAATCATTTTGATATATATGCAGTAATAACATCTTTGGAAACTTTAAAAATTAAAATTAAAAAGAAAGAAGACAAATACCTAGGTGCATTTAGGATTTTTGGCAGGGGTAGAATGGTAGTAGCTCATGACAATGATATCAGAAAAAAAAAAACTCATTAGCACAAACTCAAGAAAAATGATACTAAAATATATTTAACTCATTATTTTCTTATAGTATCTAAAGTAATGGAAAATAACATAATGTTTTAATACCTATGAGTTACATTTTATTAAATGTAGCCTGCCCTTGCAGGGCTTGGTCTTAGGAACTCCTCCTTGGTGAAATAAGTTTATTAAAATGTAAGTTAAAAGCCAGTAATCTAACCCTAGTGAGGCACTCATTGAAAATAATCTAGGTTTCCTGTGATATCAAGAAGTATAGTATACAATTGTGTGGATACAACTGTACAGATAGTCATGGGTATACTATCAAAACAAGCAGAGATGTAGTTCAAATTCATGAAGTATTAGGTTTTCTTATTGAACCTGATGATTTTTTGTTTTATACTTGATCACATAATAAAATTGATAGGGCAAAGTCATACTGTGTAACCTCTTATTGTTTTACTTTGCTTGTCTTTTATGAAACCATCGGGATGGACTGAGGATTGTAGCAGCAGCCACTGACACAGCTTCAAAATGAACGTTTATTCATTTTGAAGTAGGTTGTTCAGGCAAGAAAACACAACTGTTTCATTTCATCCTTGGGTCAAAAAAGGTCAATTTTCAGCAGTAGCTGTTGATTATAGGTTAACATTCACAGGAAGCAGACAGTGGTTATTTTAGGATCAAGATGACAGCTAAAAGAAATGATAATTTCACTACATTTGGAAGTGTAATTAAATGGTCTTTGTGCATGGAATGATAACTGTAGGGAGACTGCTCACTAAAGGTTTGATGAGACTAGAAGGGACTTGAAGGCTTCCTGACTCCAGTTTTATTTAGAAATACAAAATCCAACACACCCATCAGGAAAGCATTTGAGTCTATAAAAATGAAGTTGAACAGGCATCATAAACTTGTTTTTAACTCTTGTGTTATCAAAATACCATTGCCCTTCCACAAATTTTAGAAAGAATTATTTAGAATTCTGAGGAGAAAATACTTTACACTTCTATCCCACACACCTTGTACTGTAATGTCCATGACATCATTGGAACAGTCCAAAGATCATGACATATGCTTTAATGGCTTTCCTTTGATTACACTATCCACAAATTCAACAGTAAAGCAAAGGTGTAGTTCTATGCTATTCATCATTATGCATTTAAGAATAATCTACCATTTTACTTGCATTTATCCCATTTGCTACAGGATAATTCTTTATTTTCAATCATGTGAATTTGAGAATATTTTATTTATTCTTATCAGAAATTTAAGAAAAGATATTCATATACAGTATGATATATATATATATAAGCATATGTAATTGTATTACTTCATCACTGTCATTGGCTCAAATAAAATGTCTAATTTTGCTCAAAATTTTAGATATTATTCATTTTTATTTATTTCTTTAAAACATGCCCTGTTCTTATCATCCTGATTCTACCTATAAATTGAGTCATCTATGGTCTCTCCACAGCTATCATTTATATTGTAGCCAGTTTTTAAAAATTTTTTGGTCTTTTTTTCTTTCTCTGTAACTTGGAGTGATTTCCTATTCTTAAGCAATGATATAAACTCATTTGCTACCTGTAAAGCAGATTTTAATTCAGTACTGCATTTTATATGTAGTTTCATTTTTATTGGTATAATTTTTATTGGTATAATTTTATTGGTATAATAATTATAATATATCATTTTTCTTAGAATTGTCATATATTGGATGAATAATTCTTTGGAGTTCTTAAACCTGATAGTCTTCATTTTTAACAACATATCTTTAGAAAGGTCATATTTCAAGTATATGATGAGGTATGGAGTCGGCAGAATAAACAGAAAGACCAAAGCACTTGTGTTCTGTAAGTCTGATACCCCTGTGTCTTTAATAACAATCAGCGTTGCACAGCCTGTGATTCTTTGCTAACTACTACTAATAGTTGTAATTCCCAGATCTTATCTACATTATACCACCCTTCATGATGTATCAAAATATAAACAACAGGATGACATTCTGAATTTGAAACTGCATACTGAGATGGAATAAAATATACAAAAAGACAGCACTATAGAAGTTAATCAATTTCAAAAGTGAAGAACCAACCAAACACAAATACTCACATGTCTCAATTTGGGCCAATGCAATAATAAAAAGTCTTCTTTATAATTCAGTGTTGTGTTTTCAATTATGCTTACCCCTGTTATCTCTGTTTGCTTCTGTTGATTTTATCCTGTATTTCAATTATTTATATGGCAACTTTTTTTCCACTTTACTTTATTGAAGACACAAAAACACACAGTTAAAGTATCATTTTCTTTTAGTAGAAGGATTTTCCATATGTATAACTTATTCAACATCCTAAAGTCAGTAATTGATTCTTTACTGTGTTTGTCACCTAAATTATTTTTCTCTACTTTCTTCATCCTTGAAATTTTCATGGGAAAAATATAACAGATAGATGATTTCTGATAGTTTACTTGGAAGGTTACTCATCTCCAAAGCTCTGTAAAGGTTGTGATTGGATGTTAAAGCATGAATGGTACTTTTTCTATGACAACATCTTATGAAATTATCTTCAATAATTGAAAAAGAACAGCTGAGTTGCAGGCAGTCCAGAGTAAAATAAATTCATATGAAGTAAAATGAAGTTTTCTTATAAATACCATATGTGTGGACTGTTTTGACAATGAATTGCTGTAGAGACAGTTTGAGAGTAATAAGAAAAACAGCCTGTCTCATCTTGGGCAATCTGTAATGTCTATTTTCAGAATCAGACATTTCTTTTTAATATTTGTCCTTACTAATAAGTGTAGTTCACGTTACTTTTTGTTTGTTGGTTTTATGTATAGAAATGTTTGGCCTACATGTGCAACCCATATGTATATTGTCCAATGAGTTCATAATAAAGTGTTGAAACCCTATGAACAGGAGTTACAGACAGTTGTGAGACACTGTGTGGGTACTGGGAATTGAATTCACATCCTCTGCAAGAGCAGTAAACACTTTTAACTGCTGAGCCATCTCTTAGTACCTCAAGTCATATTTTAAAATGGTCACTTGGCTTAAATAAAAAAGAGATGTGGTCAAGTTTCCTGTTGTTGTTGAATTAAAAACAAATGGCTCTTCTTTTATTGATCTGCCAAGCTTAGAGTTTACGCTCTTGTTTATGCCTAATCCATTGAATAGTGGAATGTAAGATCTTAAAGTGTTTACTCTTTTATTGACATGTAAGTCACTGATGCTCAGTATTTTGACTCTAAAGGTAAATTCTAACCTATGTTCTGAACAGTTTTAATATCTATACTGACCTTCTTTTAACATGGTCTTTGGACATTTAGCAAAAAATTAATTGTCTCTGAAGTTCTTTGTTGACCTTTTTATTTTTTTAAGTTTTTGAAATTCCAAGATGTCCACTTATCAAACTTTCCTTTCAAAAGAAATACATAACAATAAGGAGAATGTTTCCATCATATTGTAAATGCTTTATTGATCAGTTTCCACACTCACCCTAACATTCCCCAGGGATGCTGATGAGAGAGCCTTGACTCTAGTGGAGTAAGCAGCTCTGATCTGCAGTCTGAACGCCTTCAGTTTCTCAAACTAACAGTTCTTATATGCCATGTAAATTAAATGATAAAGCCATGAAGGGGAACAAACTGTTCATATATAGGTAGTTAAAATATTTAACTTCAAATGAGTATTCATTTTAGAATTGAGTGCTGATAGCGTGACATTAGAAGCAAATAGTCAACTATACAACCTGCTTACTTCTTGGAGTAGATACAAGTTTTAAAAGTGACTATTAAACACAGTCAGAGGGACTAATGTGGACCTATGCTTGTTCCTTCCCTGTCCAGCTGGAATTGGTGAGCTTCCTTTAGCTCTGGTAAACTTTTCCATCATTATCTCTACTTCTTTACTTATATTCTCACTCCTCCCATTCTTCATCTGGACTTTGGGAGCTCAGTCCCATGCTCTGATGCAGGTCTCTGCCTCTGTTTCCTTCAGTTGCTGGGTGAAGGTTCTATGGTAATATTTAAGATATTCATCATTTTGATTACAGAACAACAGAACAAGGCCAGTTCAGGAACCTCTCCACTGTTGCTTAAGGTCTGATCTGGGGTCATCCTTGTGGATTCCTTGGAATTTTTTTTTTTTTTTTTTTTTTTTTTGTTTTTCGAGACAGGGTTTCTCTGTGGTTTTGGAGCCTGTCCCGGAACTAGCTCTTGTAGACCAGACTGGGCTCGAACTCACAGAGATCCGCCTGCCTCTGCCTCCCAAGTGCTGGGATTAAAGGCGTGCGCCACCACCTCCCGGCTTCCTTGGAATTTCAGTGGTATGGCTGGGGCAGTCTCAGGGGCCACTGGCAGTGGCACCAAGATTTATCCCTACTGCTTGTACTGGCTTTTTGGAATCCCATTCTTCTTGGATGGATACCTTGCTCAGCCTAGATAAAAGGAAGAACCTTGGACATTTTAATTTTTGAAAATTTCTTACATATATATGGTGAATTTTAGTCCCTTATACTTTCTATTACCTAATTCCTAATGCGTCTCCTGAAACCCTTTTCACAAAAGCTCTCTTCCTGTTTCATGTCTTTGTGAGTATGTGTGTATAACAAAAAATGTATGTTGAGTTTGAATGGATCTGCTTGAATGAGCATGAGCATGAGCTTATGGACAATACCATGGGCCACATATCAGTGTTTACAACACTGTAAAGCAGTGACATTTCTTTATCCTTTTACCACTATTGACCGACGGTTGTTCAAGGAAGACTAAGGCTTCAAGAATCCTTCCCTCTTTCATGATGAACTAGGAAAAGAACCCACTTTTGGATCCTGTACAGAAAACCACAGCTGCAATGATTTTGAGAGTGCATTACTTACGTCAAACCCAGAAGAGTCCTCCACCCCCTTGACTCTTAAAATGTTTTGACCCCTTTTCAACAATATCCCTTGAGCCTTGAGTGTGCTTATGAACATAGATGTCTTTTTTAAGGTCCAGTTGTTCACAGTCACATATTCTCTCCACTTTAAACTATTACGAATCTCAGCAGCTGTCCAGGGTAAAAAGCTTATCTGATATGAGCTTAGAGCGACAGTAATGTATACTTATAAAGTTCAATATTTATAAAGCAGTTTTATATTACTTTCCTAAAGCAAAATACTTACTAGATTCACATCTAGGGATTATAAACTTCAATCACAAGTTCTTGGTCAGGTTTACAGCATTTGGTATAAATTCCTTCTTGTGGAGTGGGCCTTATGTTCAAACAGAAAGTGAGTGGTTAACCCCATAACATTCATGTCGCTATTGCACCAATGAGCCTTTCTTTTCAAGTTTGTTATTGCTGTAGTTCATAGGGTTAATACATGGGTAGAACTACTAGAAACTCTCTCTTTGAGAAGACTGTCCAGCAACTTCCAGCACTGTGAAAGCTAAATAGCAGGGAAGACTCTTCCAATTGAGAATGGGGCTTTGACCAAGTGTGAGCTATTACATCTCATCATCAAGCTCTGGTGGGAAAACAAAAGAACTAGCCATAAACCTGAATGTTTGGGGAGTTTCTACATACCTTGTCATAGAATTATTGTTTGATTACCTATGGATTTTTTTCTGGGAGAAGCATTGTGTACAATCCATATACAAATTCTTTCTAATTTTTTGTTTTGAAGGGTTATAAAAGTAAGTTTTTATTGGACTGAGACAACTTTAGTAATTATCTTTCCCTCATCCCTCTTTTGACCTTCCCTCCCATCACTCTTTTTACTTAAACTTTTCACTCATTATTCCTAATTTCTCAAATCCTCCACTTAATATTTCTACCCCTCACGACCTTAAAATTAATCACTACTATAGAATATATTTTCTATTTAGATTTTCTTAGTGATGTAGTTCATTATTATTACTATCTGTGATTTTTTCACTCTTGTTACTTCTGCCAAAGGCACTTTTTTGAATTGTTCAATCACTACCATATTATCAATTTTCTATCTAACAAAATAAATAATCAATAGCAAGTAAAGTGAGGAAAACGTATAAAGGTCACTTAAATCAATACTTTAACTTGCTCTTACTTATGTATGTTTGCAGAAAGGAAATGCTTTGTACCTGAAGTTCCTTTTGATGTTAGCAGAAAGTGTGCACGAGGATGCTAATTTGCATTTTACTTGAAACATTTAAAGTGGAAACAGAAATCATTTTGTATGTTCAATGAATAATTTATTCTACTTTCAGCTGTAAATGCATAAAAATACATCTTGGAACAGTATGGCAAAAATATTTATATACTAATGAATTCTGAATTTGGACTCATTAAGATAAATTACAGTCTCCTTGATGGTAATAGAAAAATTTCAAATCTTTATTTCTATTTTCTAATTTGGAAATAACTAAATATTATCACTCATATAAAATGTAGGTGACTTTTTTCCAACATTTGAAAGAAAGTAACATGAAAGAGGATTGGTTACACTGTCAAAAGTATCATGTGAATGCCATCTTTATAAAATAAATCTTAAATCAGGGAAAAACAAGGAGAACTTTGGACAACTTTTATGTTGTTTCTGAAGCCAATGCCAGATGAGGTCCTCTCATTCCTGCCACCCTACACTGCATTTGCACAGCATTTTAGATATGGAATGGCTTTGTTGGATTATCAATGAAACAAGTATAGGAATCTGAATCACTTTAGAGAAGTTTAGTAAGATTCTGAAACTGGGCAAAGTTTAAGAGGCTGTTTGCCACTTACAGTTCTTGCCTGGCGACTACAGATTTTTCTATTTACCCATCCATCCAATAAATTTAGGAAAATAAACATGATTTTACTCTGAGTAAAGTCTGTGAGGAATTTTATTTTAAATCTGTGATTGAGCAAATGTAGTCAAAACTACTAAGAATATAAATGAAAATTTATTTTAAGTGTCTTGAAAAAAATTGAATGCTACAATTTAGTATATGTGGGCTGATACATTAGCAAGATCTTACAAAATCCATTATCTTAGTAAAATGCTAGGCCAATCATGAAATCATAATTAATCCCAGATCAATTTAGACACCAAAGTTTCCTGCTATTGCTACTAAGTTAAACATGTGCAGGAAATAGAGAGCTAGTCTCTAGGCAAATTTAGGCAGTTTACCACTCCTGATAATATAGTTTTCTGCACAGACACTTCAGAGCTCAGCCAGCTGTCCCTCCTGCAGGGTCCTTTTCCTGACAATAATGACTTCTCTGGAGTGGACTTGGTGATACATGCATTTTAATATAATTCTTCCCATTACAAATAAATTGTTATTAAATGATTATTAAATTAATCACTAAGGTATCAACAATTTGGTACAAGAAAATATTTATTTATCTGGCTTATTATTTTCTTCCCGAGATTTGTTCATATATATTTGCTGAAGAGACTATAATTTTCATTTTCATGAGGATAATGGAACAATCTACTAAACATAATGAAGTTGAGTGCATGAATTTTATGGTACATTAAGCAAAAACATTTTACGATCTACTATATATTCAAAAGTTCTGATTTCCGGTGCATTGTTCTTCAGTATATCGAATAAAAAGAATTACTGATGGAATTGATATTGTTGAAATGTGAGTTCACACTCCTCTTTTTTTAGATTTTTGTATTCCATCTCTCCACTCTCTTCACTGTGTTCCATAAACCTCTTATGTAATAAAACTGAGCAACATAGTTTTTCTGCTTAGCTGTGGTATACTTGCTACATGTTTAAAATTTAAATGTATGTAGCACATCCGAGGCATACTATGCCATGACTTGTTGCACATATTGTTGTGTAATGATCAAATCCAGTGGTTGTTGCTATCAGCAGATAATAAAGTGCAACTATTTAGCATGTTTCTAAAATAACCAAATTAAAAGTTTAGCTTCCTCAAATTCACTTATCATAATGCTAACTATATTTTGCTTGTTACATTTGATTATGAATATTTTCGTTTGTTTGGCATACACATTAATTTTTCTCTTTCTTTGCACTTGCCTTGGTTATTCTGTTTTTATTATCTGTATCTTTTATTTAGTAACCACAAAAGTAGCTAATAGAATATGTCTCCATTGTAAAAAACAAACAAAAAAACTTTTACTAATTGGAGTTTAAATTGAAAAGGATGTTCAGTGCTTACCTGTATAGCAGTTTTATATGAAAAGAATGACTATATACTAATGAATACACATTTCCCGTGTCCTTAAAATGGTAAGCCCTTTGCTGTTACTTGTACAGCATTTACAATAGTATCATATACACAGAACTATTAAGTGCTTATAATTTTCATTTATATGAGAGCTAGTTTGTAGGTGATTACTGAAAACGTAAGACATTTATTCAAGAGAAAAGTACTTATTTCACATACTAATAGAAGTGGGATGTGTGACAGCGTCTTCTTATACTCCTTTCAGAATTGCCGAAATAATGAAATACAACTCTGTCACAGAAGAGATATGGTAAGTTTAGGGGGCATTTTACAACAGGCAGTGAACAAGTCATGCTTTTGTCCAGAAGAGACTAATAGTATCTTTCAGGGGTGTGAGCACACTAGCTCTTTACTCTAGATGAAACTTTATAAACATTCTTGAAAAAAGCAAGGTGCATCAACAACCCTGCTCATGATAAGAAAAGAATAAGCCTGGTGAGGAATTCCATGTCATGCAGCCATTTTCACTTCTCAGTTTATACTATGCTTTTTCTAGTTCTTTTCCTTCTTCTGAGATTTTGTGATGCCTTGGTGTTTATATTTCTCTTTTGAGAGCATGCAGGTTACTAGAACATAGGACTCTATGTGTGCTCTATTGTGACATCTCCATTTTTAATGATTTGTGTAGGTTTTGCCTGCAACAATGAGGTCTTGATGTCAGTTTGTGGAGTACAGCCTATAGTCTGGACAACAGCCTGGGATTTAGGGGCCATAGAGCCCCTTTGGTCAGCCAGCATTATTTGGTTTTACCCTTGGTCCGTGAGTTATTTAGTCTCAGGTGACCATCCAGGTAGTGTCGAGTATGAATTTCATCTCATGGAGTGCCACCTTCATGAACAGAACTCCTATGTTAACATTTTCTTTACCATGAACTCCATATCAGCTAGCAGACATTATAATTTTACTTTTTAAAATTATAACTATATATTACTAGAGCTAGAACTTCTTGATGTTAACCACTCTGCTTTTTATGCTTGTTAATGTTTCTGGCGAGAAAATAACTGCTTAGACATGAATAAACGAGTATGTTATAGGAAGAGACTCCAGGAAAATATCTGATAAAACTAAGAACTATTTTTTTTCATAAACGATGTAAGAAATAAAGCAATATTCTAGAACTTTAATCGTCTTTAAAGAAAGATAAATCTAGTTCAAACCCATGATCACGGTGACCAGATGGCATTACAGCCGTAAGCTGTGATTCATTAGACAGTACTTTGTTTAAGCTGCATTAATGCTTTTCTTTATAAGAGAGTATTCAAGTGCTTCTGGAAGTGAGAACTCATTGGTATCTTTCCCTTAATACTTTCTCGGTCATAAGTTCCTTTCTCTAGGTAAAACTATGATTGTTTTATCTATCCCTCTCAGAAACTGTTCTAAAAACCAGATTCTAAAAATTGTAACTTATCTTTTCCTTCAGTCCTCTCTTATTAAGCCCATCAATTTGTTCGGAAGGGTCAGGTAAAAGGGGACAATTTTTGTATAAAATGTACAAAGAAATACTTCTATCTCTTTAGCTCATGTATATTACTGCGAGTCTTGACATACAGCCCATTTAACCGAGTAGTCATTATCACTGTCTGGGACCATGTCCCTTCAAAAAGACAATTCAGGATGTTGAAACAGAATTAATTGGAGTTCCTTAGACCCCATTTCCTCTACCTCCACTGTACTAACTAGGCTGACCTTCAGTTGCTGCCAGGAGACTAAAAGAAATATTGTGCCCAGGAATGTTCAGAAAGGAATCTTAATAAAATGTTTGACAGTGCAAGGATTTAAACCCAGGACTTTAAAACCGCTGAGCACAGGCTTTACTATTGGACTCTTCCCACAGGGGCTAGAATATCTAATTTTAAGACACATCCATGCCGTTTTTTATCTTTAGTGACACATGTCAATGGGGCCTAGTGGAGAAGATTCCTTTCTAAGAAAAATTTGATTCATTTAAAAAAATCATAGTGAAGATTGTGAAGAAGGAAAAACAAGAAAAAACAAGGAATTAGAGTTTGAAATACCTTAAAAGTAAACATTATAGGGCTGCAGAGAGTGGACAAAAACATATGCTCTTTCATGAGAAAAGAGGTTTTAATACTGTCTGATAGTACTATCAGATGTTAGAAATACTAAAACATTACTTCAGTCTTGGTGTATTCTCAATATCATTGAGACTATGCCAAATATCTGATATGTTAGTTTGCTAAGAGAAGGCAAAGATCATTACCCAGGCAATACGTTTTATTTTGTTTTATGGTGAGACAAAGTAGTCGACATTTGTCAGGAGATACAAGAATGGGCTATTATAGTATCTTTGGCAACAAAACCAAGTCCTGCACTATTTTCAGGATAGATACAAATTGTGTTTTCAAGTCTGTGATGATGATAAAATAAAGAAACATGGGGACATACTTAAGGCTAGAGGGTCATTGTTAAATTTCATATTATTAGAGCTCATAGAATCAACCATTCTTGTTGGATTAAAATAAATGTCACAAATATTCTGATTAGTACATATTGTTTCTGTTTATTCTGCACACACCATAAAAATGTCTATAATTTACTAGTGTTCAATTTCTAGATGGCATACTAAAAGTGGAAACAGTTCGAAGGTCATTAAAATGCAATCGATTTAATCAAGAACAACTGTTAGAACAGTTGAGTTCTACCCATGGAGTGGAACCGCCATGCTCAATTTTGTTTCTTCATGGTTTACTTTGCTAATAGAGGGAGCTTAATGAAGTAAAAAGAACACACACTTCAGAGCTTAAAGTTCAAGTGAAATAGGCACAAATTAGAAACTCTGCGTTCTCAAGAATTTTATCCAACTTGTTAATTATCTTGGCTAAGGAACTACATCAGTACCTATTTAATTGATGTAGTTATGTGCACTACATATGTATATATATATATATATATATATATATATATATATATGCACTGCTAATATGCTCTGTGACTATATATAGCATATTAGCACAAAGACTTTAGAAAAGTATTAATGTGGTTCTCCACCATGATGATGACACTCTAAAAATATCCCTTATCTACTGTCACATAGAAGGTATTATTCCATACTTTTTAAGTGATTGTAGGAGCCTGTCTACTTTTATAATACTTCAACATCTATGAAGAAGTTATGGACTGAAATATAGCTCTTAGAACACTAACCAAAGGAATCAAAATAGACAGTTCTACACTACACTGTTAGAGGAAATAATGCCACTTTCCTTGAGTTGTACTTGGGTTTAGGTTTCACTTTCCTAAACAATGATAATGCTTTAAATACACTGCACTTTTACATATCTCCTTTATTAACATTTCATGTTTGATGTCGATATGAATCTGAGCATAATGTTGAGAGAATCTTTTTCCTAAAAAGGTCTCAACTTTCAAATTTATGAGTAAAGAAAAAAGTAAACTATATGTTTATTATAGTTCTATGCTGATTTAATGTCTTTTAGCTCTATAAGAATGAATTTAAGTATTGTAAGTTAACTAAATAACTATTCATGCCTAATGCAAAATGTTATAGTAGTTTTAGAAAAAGTCTGTTTATTTTCTGCTTTATAATACACAGTAAGTTTTGGTATAAGCACCAAAGAAGAAATAAAATGTCCTCTCCTGTCTAGAGTGTGATTAAAATATCTATTTGCATATATATATATGCATGTATATACAAATAGATACATGGAAATATTTATATATTATGTACAAGTAATCTATATGAAAATATTTCAGAATTATACATGCTTCTTTGAAATAGACTGTCATGAATGATCAAAAATTAATGGTTATACAGAAATATAATGAAATTGAGAATTGATTGACCAAACATGTGGGAAGCAAAGTCACATTTTATATTTGACTTCGATATAGTTTAAGCATGTTTATTTTGATAGTTTTTTCATACAATGCTTGGCTAGATTTTTGAATAATGTTCTTGCTTACATGGCCCAACATGATGGTTCAGTTTAACCCGAGGGATACAAGACACTTTCTTCTTTCCTTAAATTAACTTGCTTTCCTTTATGTAAATCTGAGCACCAGAATATTGCTGCTAAATTATCTTTACCACTAACTATTGGCTAGCCATGAGAATAATTTTAGCAGAGGTTTGAAATTAGGCAATAGAATAAAATAGAATGATTATCTTGTCTAGACCCTAATTTATACTCTTCTTTAAAGTTAAGGTTAGCCTTTTCCTTGGCTCTAAGACCAAAGAAGACAAAAGATTGAGACCTATGATTAAGTCAGCCAAAAAATGTAGCTAAATCAAGCAATATCTGTCTTTGCATATTTGTTTTCTCTCCATCTTTTAACCAGTTCTGCCTTTGTGTTTCCCAGCTTATGCGTCTTGACTACTGCAGGAATATAAAAATCCATGTAATATATATAACATGATATATCAACTTTGCTAACTCTGCCTAATCTTGATCTGCCCTGTATTTCTGTTCCACCTAACTCTCACTAAAAGAATTCATTCAAAGAAAAATTGCATTGAAACTTTTTCTAAAAGAATTTTTCTGTGCAATTATTTAGTTCTTAAGGAAGAGATACTCAGAAAGCATTTTGGGTATAATGTGTGGCTATCAGTTGAAGAAAGGAGAAGGAAATAGGCCAAAGCAGACAAAGAGGTTGAGTTGTAATGAAAGCCTGAAAGGGCTATGGCTGAGACACCAGGAAGCTGTGGCACAAATGCAGTTACAGCCTTAAATGATCAGATCCATGTGCCCATGACTTGCTCTGTCAGCTCATGGGTCTCCCAGGGGAGCTGTGAACTTAGGGACAGCTGCTCCCAAACAGACAGTTGGAGACAGTGTCGACAAAACTCCCCACAGCTGAGCAGAAAGTTGTCTTTGAAGAACAGTCTAGATGAAATCTTTCTGCGTCATCTGACTCATATGGTCAAGTAATTCATACCAAAGTCTTGTGTGCTAATGATGTAATTCAGTGATTGCTTAAATATAATCCTTCAAATAAGTGTTTGGAACTACCCTCAGGAAAAAAAAATGCATTCAATTTCTTTCCTTCCTTCTTTCTTTTTCTTCCTTCCTTCTTGCCTCCCTCCCTTCTCATCCCTCCCTCCCTCCCTTCCTTTATTTCTTTCTTTTTTCCTTTTTTGAGTGTTTTTACACATTGTTTCTATATAGCCCTGATTGTCTCTAAACTCACTTTGTAGATAGATCAAGTTGTTCTGGAACTCACAGAGATCTACTTGCCTTTGCCTCCCCAGTGCTGAGATTAAAGACATGAGCCACCACCAAATGGCTTTTCCGCAAGTTCTGTAATTATATGAAACATAGTGTATTACACAATTAAAGAATTTCCTTTGCTGTAGGATTTATACTTATTCACATTAACCCTTTTAATATTTACTACATAATGACATACCAAGAATAAGCACATAGGTATTTTCCAAATTAATACAGTTATTTTAAATAAAAATATGTTCAATATGTTTTAAATACATGGGTTGTTTAAAAATAATAACTCATAAGACATAATTTAGGAAATTTACTTACATAGTTCAGTTAATAAAATATGCATGTTTAGAAGTCTTCTAAAAACAGAAATCGTAATGCAAAAAATTGATGCAGATACCATGAAAGTACATGTCACAAAGAAAAATGCTTCTATGATCATTGTAGACAAGGTCTCCTTGGAACCCAAGAACATTGCCTGCTGTGTCAAGAAAAAAATGAGCAAGAGTGAATTAGGATTCTTGTTCATAGGAAGCAAAGGAACAGTAAGTAGCACATCAAATAAACCTAGGCAGCAACTACTGTGCTTTAGAATTTTCCTTCAAGGAGTCAGGTCTCAGACTCGAAAGTCCAGAGCCATCACCGTAAACAACGCGTTAGATACCAACATGGGCAAGGAGGTACTGAAATGACCAATCACATTCATCATATTTGAAAGAACCGATAAACTAATATTTCTATGGCTAGTTGATTTTCAAGATGGTGATAAAAATACTCATTGTAGAGTCAATAAATTTATTAAAAATAAGACTTCTAAATAAAAATTATTGTATATTTGTTTTATAAACACTTGGTGAACATTTAAACAATTTTTCCACCAAATAATTCTGCTAAAATAAATTGATTCAATTTTTAATTGCAAATTTTAAGAACTAATTAATGTAATAATAAAAATATTCTTAAATTTTTAAGTAATACAAGATATGCCAGACAATTTATGAGCATCTGATAGGTTATGTAAGAAAATGTTAGCTGACATTGATGTTGTTTTGTTTAGTCTTCCTTGAACAGATAGCTTCCTAGGAACCTTGGTGAAGTTCTCTTAGAGGAAACACTGTCTGCGTGCCACCGAAGGCTATTTTGATCACATTTTAAAGAATTTTATCCTAGCTTCCTTGGCATTTCTATCAGAGCCTTAAATGAAACCATTCATTCTCCCATTTCTTCCAGCCCCATCCCTCATCCATTCCTCAGAGAGGATAAGGCCTTCCATGGGGAGTCAACATTAAGTTGAAGCAGGACCAAGCCTCTTCCCCCTGCATGGAGGCTGAGTAAGGTATCCCACGATAGGGAATGGGCTCCAAAAAGCCAGTTCATGCACCAGTGATAGATCATGGCCCCACCGCCAGGGGCCCCTCAAATAGACCAAGATATAAAACTGTCTCCCACATGCAGAGGACCTAGTTCGATTCCAAGTAGTCTCCAGAGCTGTCGGTCACATGAGTTTTGTTCAGTTGTCTCTGTAGATTTCCTCGTCATGATCTTGACCTCCCTTGTTCATATACCCCTTCCTCCCTGTCTTTGACTGGTTTCCTGGAGCTAGGCGTGGTGCTTGGTTATCTCTGCATCTGGTTTTCTGCATATGTGTGACAGTGATGTAGCTTGGTCTTCTTGTGGTGCTCTTAATGGTGAGGACAGGAGTTGGCTTTTGGAACGCTGTTCCTCATACTGGGTTTCCCTGCCCAGCCTTAATATTTGCCAGGACAGGAACCAAAAGCTACCGAGAAACCCTGTCTCGAAAGAAAAAAAAAAAAGAAAAAGAAAAAAAAAAGTAGTATTTGCCCAGTTGTTTAGTCTTACTGTAACTTGATTTGCTATGTTTTGTAGATATCCATGGGAGGTCAGACTTTTTCTAATTAAAAACAGAGGAGCAGTGGATTTGGGGGCAAGGGCAGAGGTGAGGTGGGGGACTGAAGAACTGGAAGGAGAGAAGGGAGGGGAAACTGTGGACAGGATTTAAAATAAATAAATACTTTAAAAATGTAAAAAGGAAATGCAAAATATTAAGAGTTTATATATACCCATTTGAAACTCATTGATTAGTAAGAAGGTGATCCCGCATGTTGTAAGGACCTTCTTTTGCTTACAGGTGCATCCCTGGCATCTAAAAAAGCTACTGACACATTATAAATAATAGATACTTTTTCAAAATGTAAATAAAGGTTTAAGGCTTCATTTTCATATTAACCTGACAGTTCTTTAACAAGTATTTTAAAAGTGAGAAGTGTGCTTTTTGGTGCAAGAAAAGTTAAATATCAGAATATCTGGATATTCACTAACAGACGTTTAAGTAATTAACAGATAGTCATCATTATTAAGATAATTTCAAGCAATTGTTGTGATCTGTGATTTAAAAATGCTTATTCTGTCACTGACTATGATGATATAGCAGGCATTTACGGCATAGAAACAAGAGGCACTAGGAAGTAGTTAACCTCTGTAGAGAACACTTGAGAGGAAAGAAACAGCCATATTTATGTGTAAGAGTTAAAAAGTTTAGGAGGGAGGTATGGAATACACTCAAAGGGGTATACAGAGAATGGTGTACACATTTTGACTTACACTTTTCTGAGGTTTTCTGACATTTTCAGTTTTTGAGGGAGTCTCATTTCTGCCAGCTTTGGCATCTGATGGGAAGAATGCATCAAAAGAAAATGATCTTAAAATTAGATGGTTTACAATAAGTGAAGCAAGACCCTAATCATATAGTCAGTGTTCTGGAAATAATGATATACAACATTAATGCTATATAAAGCTGCATTTTCTTGATAAGACTATATACACTTATTTTCATTTTTTTCTTTTTAAGATTGTAATATAATTATATCATTTCCCCTTTGTTTCCACTCCCTAAACACTTTCATATACCCATCTTTGCTCTTTATCAAATTCATAGCATGTTTTCAATTAATTTATACACATGCAGACACACACATATACAGACATATATATGCATATGCATATATTCCTAAGAACATAAATTCAATCTGTACAGTTTGTATATTGTTAATCAATTGCATGCTTTCAGGATTTTTAGGTAGAACAACAAATTAGGGACAACTGAATAATCCCTATGATCACCTCTGAATACTAGGCTCTCTTGGTCTGGGAAAATCCTAGACTTCATGGGTGTATGGAAAAATAAATATCTTTTAAATTCTATGTGATATTAATTTTAATACTTTAGCCACAACTGCTGTCTAAATTTGTCTAAATAACTTGTTTGGTTATGGAATAATGATCACATCATGGAATATATTAAGGCAAACAATCTGATGTTTTCAGTCAGAGATAGAATCTTAGCAACTCTACTGACCTGTGGTTCCCTATATGCTCTTTTAAGTTTTTTTTCTCTTCTGTGCCACTGTGCACATTAAGACATAAGCAAGCCTATGTATGAGCCACGTAATGTGATCATCTGAAACCTTTCCTTTTATTCCAAATGCTTGACAATCTATAAAACTCACACTGGTATTTTATAAAGTATCTTTTTTTATTTATTCAAAAGCCCAAGTGTCTTTGACTTCCTGTTACTGTGGAGAGACATAACGACCATGACAACTCTTATAAAGGAAAACATTTAGTTAGGGCTGGCTCACAGTTCAGAGGTTTAGTTCATTGCTGTCATGGCAGGAAGCATAGAGGCATGCAGGCAGATACAGTGCTGGAATAGGAGCTGAGAGTTCTACTCTCATATTGGCAGTCAACAGGACGTGAATATCATACTAGACCTGGCTTGAGCATCTGAGATCTCAAGGCCCAACCCCTTGTGAAACCCTTCTGTCAATAAAGACACTACCACACCAAGTGTATTTCATTTATGATAACTCATTCAACATACTTGCCATTTGGAGACAGTTCTATGTAGATAAATATGTCAGGTTCCAGTAAAATGCGAGCCTCATTCTGAACAGTACCAAGTAAACAGATGTCCCAGTGTTTGCAGGGCAACTAAGAGGGGGATTCTGCCCCAGACACTAGACCTCATTAGGGATGTGTTCTAGTATCCTAGATATAAGTTGATTACTGCCCCAAGCTCCTTCCACGGTCTTTTATTCAAATGCTTTAAATCAATAGATATTTATGTGTTTTTTGATAAGAGTTTAGATGATTATATTTCCCAGTAAGGCTTATAAATCTAAGGCTTTACTCCTGTGAAAAGTTACAAGTAATTGTGAAAATTTGACAAGTCATTGTACATCCCAGGGTTCCCAAGTTCTAGTTTGCTGTTCCCAGATCCCTTAATAGTGTACCAGAATTCACCTCCATGTCAGATTTTTAGTCTCTAAATGAAATATGAAGAAATATATCTTACTGTAAAAGTGCTATTTTGACAGGAAACATCTTCATTCACCCTTACATAATTACATGTCTTCTTGACATTTCTTGGGGAGCCGTGCCTTATAGATTCAGTTTCCATGTTTCTTCGCCACAAAGACTCAGATAGATGGGACACATTTTGCTAAAAGCATTCCAAAGATAAGAACTCTCCAGTGAAAGCCATAATTTGTGTGCCAGTAGGACACTATTACCATGTTTACAAGGAATCTTGGCAAGGTTGTCCTCTTTCTTTTGTGGGGTTGGTTTCTCCCCACTTGGGGGAAAATAGAGACTTCTGACCAGGATGTGAACCATGTGCCTCCCAGATGTTTGTGATGCTCCCCGTCCTTTGATCCATGCTTTCTAAAGGGTTTAACCAGTAGATTGTAAGATGCATTTGCAGGTAGAGTGCCCCAGTTTATTGAAAGTTAAAGTGGAACTCCTATAAGGGAACTCCCTCTTTTTGGCTTTGTTTTCTATTGTGAGCCCAGTTTATACCTTTCTTCTGAGGTGATCTGCATAGTGCTTTTTGACCAACAAAGTCAGAAAATCTCTGAAATCTCTATTTCCAAATAGAGTAGAAATGAGTTTATAAAACCTATATATGTTTATTATGAATACACAGTACCCAAATTGAGGAAATACATAACAAAATGAAGGTGGTTCTGATTACAGAAACAAAAATTAAAACAGAATGTATATTCTGTAGTAAATTTTTCCTGTTGCTCCTTGTCAGTCAGAGAACAGGCACATGAGAGCCTTTGAGAAGTTGCTTTGTTAGAAAAATTTACTATGAGACATTAAAATCTTAATTTTAATATGTTCAAAATAATTTTGAAGCTTACAAGTTTTTACAAAGAGTTTGTGGAAAAAGCAAAATTCAACTTTAAATTTATAAAAACAAACTTTCGGAAAATATATTTTTAAAAAGACAAAATATTTAAATTTATCAATAAAACTGGGGTAGAGTCTGAGGATATTAGCATTTAGCGTGTTTGCATAGCTGGCTCCCACCTTTAGCACTATAGTAAAAGCCAGGAGTGGTCAAGAACTAATGCGGGATTCCCCTCTGAATACTGTGAATACTATTGGTTAATAAAGGAACTTCTTTGGGCCTACAGCAGAGCTGTAGGGGAACAAAGCTAAGTGGAGAAAACTAAACTGGATGCTGAGAGGAAGAAGGCAGGGTCAGAGAGAAGCCATGGAGCTGCCAGCTGAGACAGACGTACAGAAACTTTGCTGGTAGGCCACAACCTCGTGGTGATGCACAGATTAATGGAGATGGGTTAAATTAAGATGTAAGAGTTGGCCAATAAAAAGCTAGAGCTAATGGGCAAAGCAGTGATTTAAATAATATTGTTTATGTGTGATTATTTGAGGTGGAGCAGGAGGGAATGAAACAAGTGGCCTTCCCCAACAGAGAACACCTGTGATTCCAACACCAGAGAGGTGGAAACAGAAAAATCAGCAATTCAAGACCGTCTTTCACCGCTTATCAAGTTGGAGGGCAGCATGGGTTACGTGAGATCTGGTCTCATTTTCCATTTTAAAGAAAGTCCAATGAAGCCAGGGTACATGAGAGCTTGTTTCAAAACAAACAAACAGGCATGCATGCAAGCAAGCAAAAAGCAAGGGCTTGGAGAGTGTTTACATTTAATCCTCAATTTCTCCATACTTGTCTAGAAATACCTTGATTTTGAGGAAGAAATTTTGTGGCGTGTTTAAGTGTAATCTGAATATATGTGAACTTGAGATGTCTGCTTTTAGGCCACATATTGTTGACCACTGACCATTAAAATAAGTTATGAGGAAAAGAAAATAGTCAGATTTATTCATACACATGTCAAAATATTAAAAATTATTTTAAAAAGAGTTCCTAGACAAATATATATCCTGTGTTATTTAATGAAATTATATCTGTAACAGATTTATTTGTCAAGAATTCCTCTGAGTTTAAAGTTAGCTACAAAGAGATATTTTCTCAGTTAGAAATGAACCCTTTTAGAGATGGATAAACTGATATTCCACAATTTTGCATATTTTTATTATAAACATGATAAAAACTATTGACAATTTCCAATTATATCCAGTTACAAAAATAGAATTTGGAGGCAAGTACATTTACCTGCTAAGCCATCCCCTATTATGTTGTACTTGATCTTTTTAAAACTGCCTTCTTATGCCATTAGTTCATTTAATCATTGGTCAGTTTAATGAATGCCGTATTATTTTTTGATTTGTTTGTTTTTTGAGACAGGGTGTCACTATGTAACCTTGATTGGCCTGTAAATGGCAATAAAGACTAGCCTTGCCTTGAATTCCCAGAAAGCAGCCTTACTCTGCCTCTGAGTAGGGATTTAAAGCTCAGACCACCATGTCCAACCAAATCCTTATTCTTCAGGAAAAATTTTGGAAATGCTAGAAGGGTACAGCACTTATTCATTTTTTTTGCTGTTTGTTTTATTGTTATATTTAATTTTCGCCTGCAAATAGACTCAGAAATCTATCCCTCAATTCCATTCAGATAGTAAATACCATTAATGTCCCCGGGAATGATGATGAAGTAGTGGTATATGTGGATACCTGCCTGGAATAGGAAGTAAGAGGATGCTTAGGTCTCAATAAAACCACATTTTACTTAAATCAGAGAATTATAAATAAATCACTCTAATTCTCGGTGAAATATGATTATCTTGTTATTGGTTATAGTGGAAATACTAATTTAATAATAAGCTGAGTATAGACTTTTCCAATAGGGGGTCAAAAACAAAGTGTACAGCCTCCTCCACTTCCTCCTCCTCTTGCTCTCCTCCTCCTCATCTTCAGCCTCCTCCTCCTCCTCCTCCTCCTCCTCCTTTTCCTTCTTGTTGTTCTTCCACAACTTTTCCTGTTATATACTTATACGGTATTTAGGTTTTGGCATATTTTTCTTCTATAAACTTGTAGCACAAATTATTATTATGCTAAGAAAAATGAAATATCCCACAGCTGTAAGTTGTCTATGAAGTTTACAGATGCAGCTATTTATATGCTAGAGTTACCGTATGAGTCCTCCTGAGAACATTCCTGGGGATAATGTCAGTTCTTTCTGTTGGCAAGCTGGTAAAAACCAAGTACCGTTTTCTGTCGCATGTCCTCACAGACAGGTCTACTCTCTGGAAGTCGCATGTCCTCACAGACAGGTCTACTCTCTGGAAGTACAGTTGCCTGTAGCCAAGTGGGATGGGATTTCTTCATTTCCATTTCCCTTTTTAAATATAATGCCCCACGCTTCATAAAATATTAATTACTATGGATTCTTCATTTTCAATCTTATTTTGCAGTTAAATCAAAACAAATAAAATGGGAATGGTGTTCTAAAGTAGAATTTGTGAGAGAGACAACTTCTACAATTAAATGTTATAGTCTCTACCATATCTGAAATAGTTGGAAAGTTTGTTGATTTGACATAGGGAGTAAGAACCACAAGTAAAAGAGTATATTTTTATTCATAAGTGATTATTAAATTTGCATTTTAGTAAAAGGCTACAGTTCAAGGAAAATGACAGTAAAAACATGAGTGGCTGATATCCCTGAGAAGGCTTGCCTCCACCATTCTAGAGTGAATTGCAGTAGCTTAAGAGAAAAGTGATTCTCAAAACTTTTTCCTGCTACAATTCCTTTATATTTTAAAGCATTTTCCGCCCCACAGCGTTTTTCTTTTACCTTGGAGACTGTCATTGCTACATTGGCTATATTGTACAAGAAGATCTCAAAAGAGATAATTATTCATGACTGTTGTAAACTGTGAGATTAAGCTATTTAGAAAAGTAATTCGAACAGAAATAAAGAAATAGAAAAGCAATTGAACATTGTCTTTTCTTTGTTAGAGATACATTTTCTGTTCTCCATGAATCCTTTATTTTTAATATTTTCTTCTGTTCTGCCATGTGTAATTAAGTCACATTGTATTCAAACTGGAACTACTCATGCATTTCAAGTAAGAAAGACAGAGTGATGATCTTCACTGATTTTATTTAAACTCTCTTATTCTGATATTTTTTATTTAACTTCATTTCTATGCTTATATTTTGAAGTATTAATCAAAGTGTGTCATGTAGTGTCAGTGTCAATGAAATGTAGACTGTAGACAGAACTCTACACTACCCACAGTAGTCTGACAACTTCTCAAAGTATTCTACCCAGGTGTAGATCAGATTATTGATTTCATTTTGGAAAAGAATTTTTGGACATTAAAATATGATTGAAAGCTGCAATTTATTAAGAAGAGATTTATAACATAATATTAAACATGGGAGTTAACAGAAAGAGAGACAATAGGAACAGGGAGAGTCACACTGAGGTATTTTAGTAGTAGTCATATATAGAGTTTTGGTTGCTCTTAAGTTATATCTTTTCAGGGTAGCTGAGAATCATTTCCTCTTTATGGTAAATGTAATTATAGGGATATTATAGGCAAAGCCATGAGACACAAAGATCACACAGTAGTGTTAAGGAACTTTTAACTGTAAATGGATTTCCTGAGATTTCTAGGAATGGTAGGTTTACAACTGTGAAAGAAGAAATTCCATGTATGCTCAGAACTTAAGCCTGAGTCATTGCTGCTTCATGTTCTTGTCTGAAGCCTCTCCATGAAAGAAAAACTATCTCTGTGCATACAAATTTCACAGCACATCATAGTGATTGTGCTGGAAAGCTTGACACTCAACTTTGCTCAGAGTTGAGGGGGCTTATTTCCCATATCTCAATAATTTTCCTCATCTGAACTCATCATGAGTCTTACCCTTTTGCAAGATGTAAAAGGCTCTTAGTGCTTATTGCTTCAAGGGACACATGATCAGGGAAAGATGGCTCTGTGGTCACTGTGGAGAGCTTCAAAAAGTTGTCCCTCAGTAGGATGCAGGAATTGTAGCAAGAAGAATTGAAGATCTTTTATTTTCACTGTAAGAACTTCAAAAAATAATCTTTTTTTTATTTTTCTGAGGAATAAAATCTGGATGGAAGAAGAGGATTTAAATAAAGTCTTAATAGTCTTTGAAAAGTAGATACCTGCTCATATCTCATAATTGATTGAGGTCAATATAAAAAAAACCCTATAGAGCAGTGGTTCTTAGCACTGCTTAGCACTTACCAATGAAAAGATGGTTTTATACTATCCAGTTGTTCCTCCATGACTGAATTTATGCGTTAAGTAGTATACATATATGGAGGTTTCTATTGTGTTAGGTTTTCATAGTATTCCTCAAATGCACCTTAATTTTAGATGTCTCTCCATATATCTCCTTCCACTATGAGCTTCCCCCTTCTAATCCCACCTGATCCTCTCACTCCAGACCCTCATCTATAAATATCTGTTCTCTTTCCCTTCTGTAATGAATACTATCTGTCCCTTATAATTCCCTACTCTACATCTACTCTCTGTTGTTCTATGGATTGTAGATTGGTTACCATTGACTTAACAGCTAATATGCATATATAAGTGACTACATACCATAGTTTGTCTTTCTGGGTTTGGGATACCTCACCAAGAATTTCTTTTTGTGCTAAGGAGGTGAAACCTAAGGTCTCAATGGAACCAATATAGTCATTCATTCCTTATAATTATTTTCTAATCTGATAAACATAGCCTCTGTGTGACTCTCTTGTCATGGTTAACAATTTAGAACCTAGATGCCCCTTTTTTGTTCCATTAAATGATTTAATGATGCCCCCCCTTTTTTTAACATCTTGGTAATGTTCCATTGTGAAATGTACCACATTTTATTTAAATCCATTCATATGTTGAGGGGTATCTAGGTTGTTTCCAATTTCTGAATTTTATGAATAAAGCAGAATTGAACAAGTTTTTCCATGGTAGGGTGAAGTGTTCTTTAGGTTTATGTCCAAGAGAAAAAGAGATTTATCTTGAGATAGACCAACTCCCCTTTCTGAGAAACCACCACTCTGATTTCCTTACTAGACAAACAAGCTTACAATCCCACTAACAATGTATGGGTGCTCCTTTTATCCCCTTGCTTATCTTACCTGAAATGAGACAATCAACATTAAGAAAGGATTTAAAACCTGTTTCCACAGAAATTGTTCAATTTAAAATACATCACAACCTAATATAATCAATCTGAACCAAACTAAAAATATTTCAAAAGTAAGCACAAGAGAGGCTTTAATGTACTCCTCTTGAAATAGCACTTGTACTACGGCATGAAGGACTCTTTTGTAATCCTCATGATTGCTTGCAGATTGCATTTCCTTATGCACAGGTTCATTATCCAGAGTAGATAAGGAGTTTCCAAAGCTGCCTTCTAGAGATTATCATCATTCATTATACTTACTTTCATTCATTATACCTTACAAATTTAATTACCATGCTCAAGGATGTTAGATGAAATGGTTATTTTAAAATGATCATAGATGAACTTTCCCATAATATTAAAATCAAGAAATGACTTTCTCATACTTAGAAATATCTCAAGGTGGATGACAGTATCACAAAAGAAATTTCAATGCAAAAACTCCCATACTTTCATGAACTTTAAATTTTCATTAAATGACAAAGCTCACAGTTAATTATATTACTGTCTTTGTCTTCATAAACCTAATAATTTTTAATTTTGCGATTTAAAATGTAAAAAATTTTGTTCAGATGACCTGCTGTTTATTGAACAAGATGTATGATTGCACACATGCTCTTTTATAGCGTCTGAAGACTTAGAGGTTAGAATTGCTCAGTCATGATGAAGAAAAAAATACACATCCTATGTGTGTGTGTGTATGAGAGAGAGAGAGAGAGAGAGAGAGAGAGAGAGAGAGAGAGAGAGAGAG